>NW_023494808.1:599917-847417 GCF_904425465.1 Colossoma macropomum
AAGTACTGCTTACCTCTTCGGTGACGTTGACAAAAGTCTCAAAGAACACATAGAGCTGCTCCTTCCCAGAGGATGAGAGTATTCCTGTCAGCACTTCCTTCACCAGCGTCTCATTCTCTAGAGCACCACTGGATGGATCTAGTATCAGCTCTGCTTTCTGTTGTGCAGAAAGGGATTCTAAAACTTCCTCCTAGAAGGAATAAACAATAGATTTTTAAATACTGGTATTTTGTGATTCACTCATTGCAGTGTTGTCTTTTGATAGACCACACCGATCTCACTTGCTAGATAAAACCTGTATAATTCTCCTATCCAGTTTTTATTTCAAATTCATTCATTTTTCAATATCCATGCTACACAAAGTCACAGAAAGTGGAAAATGTGCTTACCGCTGAGAAATTTCCATTAATTTTTTTTAAGTATTGCAACTTGGCAAATGTTGAGAAATTACCAAAGTTGCTTTTGAGCCATGTTCCACTGCTCATGTTTCCAGACACACAGCCTTAAAGTTAAAAAAAAAAATGTTCATATGTAAACATAACTGGGGCATTTCTATAAATTTATACATAATATTCTGCAATGTGTTATAAATGTTCATTTAAGTGAGCATCAAAGTAAAAATGTTATAGATCATTTTAATTTACTGACAAGTAAATTTGACACCTGAATTTCTGGTGAGGAATGGGAGGATGAAATTAGTGTAGATGGACTTTCGTAGGTCTGTCCTCATTAGGGTGATTTGCAGGCTTAGTCCTTTCACACTGTCGTGTAAAGAAATCAAAAATAGTTTTTAAAAATACCTTTTTATAGTTTTGCAGATGATAGACTATAGAGTGTACAATGGATTTTTAAACATTGTAAACACGCATTCAGTGCATTATTTTATTTGTGTATTTGTTTCTGCTCATTTCCCACTCTTTTTGCAATTTTTAAGGTTTTAAAGGGTTTGAGAAGTAGGTGGGTGATGTTGAAGCCTACCACCTTCCCCAGTACCTCCACAAAACAATAAACTATCATGTTGCACTGTTTACAGTCTGACATTATTGTTGACACAGTTTCATACATGTAAAGTAATAATCCTACTATTAATCCTACTGTTGCGGGTAACCAAATATTCTGTATCACAGAGCAGCTAATATTAATGTTAACACAGACTAATATTAGCTTACTCAGTCACCTGATTTCTATATTCTCTGGTAAAGTAGAAAACTGTTGTAACTAAAATTTGTATGATTTATTTCTATGATCCATAATAATAATGATAATGACGATAATTACCACTGCAATGCACAAGTAGACCTGCAGTGAATTATTAGTGATTTCCACTGACTCCTGTGTGTGTGTGTTTGTGTCTATAGTTACAGTGCTTACATTTCCTGGTAACTTTCACAGGTGAACTCTTTCTTGCTCAGTTCTGACATGAAGGTGTCATTGATGACTGGCAGAAGTGGAAGGAGCCTAATACAGACCCACATCTGAATGAATTCAACACTCTTCAGATTTTCTGGACTCAGACTTTCTAAAGCTCCAGTCATGGAAGCAATATCACCTGTTGATGGAGTCTCACCCTGCAACAGAAATCACCTAAAAGTATTATTCATGCAGAACAAAAAACAGACAGGAGTTTAGACTAATTCAACAGGTCACTTCATCACCACTGCAATGCTTTCAGAGCATAGAGGAATTCATTATTTCTGTCTTTTTATGTTAATTGTTTCACCACCGCTCCTTATGCCCTGGGTAAAGACTTATTTATTTGTTTCCTCTGTGATACAGGTATCCCGTCACCAAATTTTTGCATGCCTCAAATGACTCTACAGGACAGCTGAACATGGATTGGAGGAGAGTGCTAACTACGCTGTTTTGTGTACAGCTGGATATTTTTGGTTGGCAGACAGGTAATGTTGCTTTTTATCAACATGGAAAAATAAACTGAGATGTTCTGTACACCCACAGAGCACAGCCAATTGTGATGTCATTGACTCTATAAGACAAACGACCAAATAAGTGACATTATATCTAGGTGCAGCCAATGTTGCGACAGACACTATGAACCCCTGAATATAATAAAACAGTGACTATAAAAAATAAAAGTGACATTAACCAAGTGACCCTGAGAACTTTTGGCACATATATAAAAATTTGACATATATACATAGAACCCAAATCCACATTTCATAAAGAATCTTTTGTTTAGCTAAGCTACTTGGGAGCCAAATATGTACAATTCTAAATAGTCTAGCAAGTTTAGGGTGGAGACCAGGGGACGTATTACAGAAAATTCCTATTTTTTAATATCAGTTAATATCTGACAGGTCAAGATCAGATTTTTCACAAATTCGAATTACAGAAGCAAATCCTAATTTAGGAACATTTTATCTTACAACTTTATTTGATCTTGCCAGTTAGGAAATCTTAACCTACTTGATTAAAGTCAACAATCAACCGTCATGTTGGTTATCTAGCAAACAACAATCCGTGTACAGCTGAAACATAAGCACTTAATTAAAATAATGTTAAAAGTTAAAGCTACTGATACTGATGTAAAAATGGTCAAAACAAAAATAAGTGCAATAAACTGGAGATTAAAAATACTGGCCCTGATTCTTCCTAAGTTTTTTCTTAAATTTGTTCTTGAGAAAGGTCCTATGAAAAAGTCTACATCAGATTCATGATGTGTTCTTAAACCACAGAACTGTTCTCACCTTTGTGCTCTTGAATGTGCATAGATTATGTTCTTACCTAAGAACAAATCCCAAATAAGAAAACATTGGTGGATGTCAGAACCTTTGTAACAACTGCGTAAGTGGGATTTGAAAAGAAATTTCCTCTTAAGAACGGTTGGGGAATGAGGCCCATTGTTAAGAAAGCGCCCCTTGCTGTTTATCAGAGTGTTACCACTCCCCATTTTCGGTTTATATTTCCCAAACGCTTTAGCCCACCATGCTGTCATTCCTCCTTATAAACAGCCACACATTCAGCTCTGTCTCCTTATTATTCATCAGCAGTATGCTCCTGGTAGGGCCTCCCAAGGCGAACATATCTGGAATGAAGACCCAGACTAACATGATCCAAAATCCCCTATGATCAAGGGACACAATATATCATGTTCATTGCTTGGGAGAGGGTTACTGGGACCTACCCTGCAGCCAGGCTGGGGGGTACTATTCCTCAACGAGCACCTGGTGGCTGGGAAGCCCACGTAACCCGGCCAGGTTGAGCCCAAAAAGGCAACTTGGGGTGACCATGTGGGCCCACCACCCACAAGGTGTAGTGTGGGGGACCAGTGCAGTGCCTTATAGGCAGTGGGAGAGGGTGGGGAGGTCCTTGGTGGCATGGACCCCTGCAGTCAAAACTCTTGGCACGTTAAATGTAAAATCACTGGGGAGGAAGGAGCCGAAACTTAAGTGTTATGAGGTTGAAAGGTACCAATTAGATATAGTTAAGCTCACTTCCATTCACAGTGTTGGCTCTGAAACGAAACTCCTTGATTAGGAGTTAATTCCTCTCTAATTCAGGAGTTACACAGGGTGACAGGCACTGGGTGGGTGTGGGGATAATCACAAGCCCCTGGCTGGCTGCCATGCAGTTGGAGTCACCTCAGTGCAAATTAAAATTGCAGGAAGGAAAGCTGTGACTGTTGTGTGTGCTTATGCACTAAACAACAGTTCAGAGTATTTGGTCTTCTTGGAGCGAGTGGGTGGGGTTCTGGAAAGCATCCCACCTACAGACTCAATAGTCTTACTGAGTGATTTCAGTGCTCACTTTGGCAATGACTGGGAAACCTGGAGGGGGCCAATTGGGAAGAATAGCCTGCCCAATTGTTGTTAATTTGACCATTAAAGAAGTACGTACTTTCAGTATCCACACATACTCAGACGAATTACGTCCGCCATCTTACCAACAACCTCACATTCACCAGTGGCCATTCATTTTGCTATTCATTCATATGGGGAAAATTTGTGTTTAAACAAACACTGTACAAATCCATATGTCTGATTGGAACAAAAAGCACAAAAGCTGTAGCAGGAGTAGCACTGACAAATTACAGCGTAGAATAATAACAGGAAGGAAAAAAATGTCAACAAACTTTAATTCAGCTTTTCAAACCCAGCAAATAATGTTTAAATTAGTAAGCGGTTGCTATAGTATCTCAGGTTGTTGATAGGGTGTTGCTTAGCAGACGTGGTATTGTGTTTTTGCTAAGATTTGCTAGGTGGTTGCTGTAGTATTACAAATAGTTGCTATGGTGCAGTTACTATAGTACTCCATCTGGTTGCTTGGCTATTCCAAAGCAGTTGTTCTGGTATTTTAGGTGGTTGCTAGGTTGTTAAGTTGATGCTATCGTATATCTGGTGGTCGCTAGGGTTTCCTAGGGGGGGTCCTATGGTACCCAATGTGGTTGCTAGTGTATTGTTAGGTGGTTCCTATGGTACTGAAGGTTGTTGGGTGTTGTTAAGTGGTTACTATCGTATCCCTCAATGTTGCTAGGTGGTTGCTGGGTAGTTGCTATAGTGTCCCAGGTAGTTGTCAGAGTTTTGCTTGGTGGTTGCTATGGTATCTTAGGTGGGTGCTAGGGTGTTGCTAAGTGGTTGGTATGGTATTATAGTTTGTTGCTAGGGTGTTGCTAAGTGGTTGTTATGGAATGACAAGTAGTTGCTAATGTGTTGTAAGGTGATTACTATGGTAGTTTAGTTGATTATGAGGGCGATACATGGTTGCTTTGGTATCTCTGGTGATTGCTAGGGGTTTGCTATTGTGTCCAAAGTGGTTGCTTGGGTATTACAGGTAGTTGCTAGAGTGTTGCTAGGTGGTTGCTGCAGTATCTGTGGTGGTTACTAATATGTGTATGAATATATGTGTGTTGTTAGTATGTATGTGAATTTGTATGGAATGTGATGTAATCTATGAGCGTCAGTGTGGGAGGTGATCATTATGACATGATTTGTGGCAGTTAAATTTGAAATGCTGGTCGTTCTGCTATTCATACTCTATTCATGGCTGTATGGAGTCATGTATAGGATCTGTGTTCCTGCAAAGTTTGGTGGGTCTAACTCAAAAGCAGTGGAAAGCATTGACAAATTTCAGTGTAGAACAATAATGATAAGTTGAAAATGGAGAATGTTAAGTTGGCTTTATCAGTAAGTTGACTTTGCGTCTACACTACCACTAGAGGAGGTTATTCAGCAGCAAATTCCAGGCCTAGACTCAGTCTTCATATGTTGAATATCACAGCTACCAATCATACCAGTCATACCAAAGCAGGTCAGAGAGGGAGAGAGCGAGAGAGAGAGCGAGAGAGAGAGAGCGAGATCTTACCCATGAGCTAGCATAGGTCATATTCCCAGGACTGCAAGTAACTTGAGTGAAGTTGGTGGTTGTGAAATTGGTGCTGGTGGAATTGGTGGTGGTTCTGTTTTAATTAGAAAGACATTAGGATATCAAAATAAAAGAAAATTAGGATGTCGAAGGAAAGAAACAATAAGAATGCAAAAAGAAAAACGCACCCATTGTACAGACTGCATGGTTTCGTTGTTGTCGCTGGGATGGGGGCAAATGAATATTTTATCAATATTTCTTAAGCTAAGTACATTGGTGCCTTATGAAATATGACAGTAAACCCAGCATGCTGGAGTTATACATTTATCTTACCATTTGAGATGAGTTCAGTTGAATTGCACTGAAAGAAATTCAGGAGCAAAAATGTAACAATTGTACAGCTAACCTCTGCTCATTTTATTCTTTATGTTTGTAAACTTACAGAACGTTCAGTTTGTATGTAAGCTTTATTTACATCATGCAAGCTTTAGACCTTAGAATTGGACCAAACTAAAAACATTTTCACATTATTGAGTGCCCTTTGAGATTGTACATCAAATCCCCCACTCCTTACCGTTCCTGCACCGTTGGCAGTTTCTTCCTTTATTATCATTAAATTGTTGTTAATTACCAAACCCACCTGTTCCAGAGCAGAGGTCTTTAACTCTGGTCACTGATAGTTATTCGAACTGACTGGTTACCTAATATCATACCTGTCAGTCATTACAAAATCCAGGACCAAAAAGTGGAGCTGAAGACCTCTGCTTTCTGTAGCAGTTCTATTTATCACACTAAATTGGACATGAACAGGTTAACTTGGTCTTGGACAGATTCTTAGGACACAAAACCAAAACACAGAGAGATGGTCTTACCTGTGCACTGACAAGAACCGAACAGCACCCTTAGGAAAAAAACAAAAAAACAAAACATTATTACTATTTGTGATAACTCAGTGTGTCTCTACATCCTCATTTTTACATCTGTGAGAAATATCCTCTCTTGATCTGCTATAAGGACTTCTTTTATTATACAAATCTGATGAGGTTTTAGATCAAATTTATGCAGAAATATAAAAAAAACTCTAAAGGGATCAAAACTTTGAAGTTTTCTGAAATAATTGGAAAGATCCCAGTAAAACCACAGTAAGAATCACTGCTTTTTAGTTTTTATGTCACATGCCATATAATATATTACTACTGTGGTGTTTGTACCACATACTTACTCAGTTAAATTAGAATTTACCATCATGGTACCCAAAATAATTACCTAGTATTTTTTTTTTATACATCAAACACGTACCTAGTTAACACCTAGAACTTAAGGGACTGTAAAAAAAAGTGCTACTATCAGAGCCAGCACCAGAGAGCCCCCTAACAACTTCTGGGTTATCACCGTACCATTATGTTGTCTAGGATTCTTAAGTGAGAAGACAAAGCTAATGGTTAATCATGCTTTATGTTTCAAAAAAGAACATTTGCATCTGGAGCTGAACCCCCCCATAAAAAAGGGAAGTAGAAATTATTTTTTTTTTTTTCAGAGTAAAAAGTTATGCCATTTGTTTTGGCTTTTTGTTGGAGCAATAAGAGTCATTAATGTGAATAGAGAATCCTAAGACTGTTCCAGTTCCAGATTGTACCAGTTAAATTTACGTAGTCATTGTTATTAGTTGTCCTATAATTTTACAGTAGGCCACCTACCAATTTTTTAATTGGCCTTTTTTATTTATTTATTTTTTGCGTTATATTGTTATTCACACTTGTGATGTTAAAATATTAGTTAAATTATTCTCCCCACTGATTTTTTTAAACTGTTTACAATATGGAAGTGCCTAGGCAGATGGACCCCCCCAAAACATCCTGCTTAGGGCCCCCAAAAGGCTATAGCCAGCCCTGGCTTCCATGAAATGTTTGCTGATGTATCTCACCTATCCAGAGAGCAGAAAGGATGAGTGCTCTGCTGATGTTTCCTCTCATTTTGGTTTCATTTGGTTACCCTCACCAGCTCATTGTTCACTGATCCTAAAAGAAACAGTAGAGAAAATTCAGGACTGTATCTTCCTAAGAATAAACAACACTGTATTCGAAAGGAATATGCCAAACAACAAAAACTCAAGGAAGCCTAGATGAGTTTTAAAACTTAGACGGACCCTTTTCTCCAGCGCACTCAGCTCAACATATGTTATTCACCACTGGGCTGGGCCTAGTATCCTAAAAGCATCTTAGTGTTAAGATCATCTTAACTGGTAGAGAGAGTGTTGAGTGTGATGTTCGCTTGACCATTACAGAATCATCTTTGTGCTAAGATTCTTTTGGGAAACCCAGCATTGACTGTTATTCAGTCATTCACACATTTTTTAACTTGCAGCCATGAGTTGGTATGAACATTTTAGTCCACTGAATACTGTAAGAAATATAGCTTTCACATACTTATAAACTCATTTTGTTTTAGACCTCAACAAAAGAAATAACACAGTTTCTTCCACACCATGCAAACAAACTCAGACTGGATGAAAACCAAGCATGCATTTAGCAGTTCCTCCTCTAGCCCCTTATCACTGGACAGTTTCTGATGAGAGGATCGCTGTCAGTTGGATATTTTTGGTTATCAGACTGTTCTGAAGTAGTTCAATGTACAGTTTAATGACTCTTTTCAACCCAATCTTCGGGCATCATCTTAGAATTTAATACTGTAACAGTAAATATTTTATGAATTTTATGATTTGTAAACCCTATTTTAAGACTTTATAAGACTTTTTGAGCACCTGCGGGATCTGGGGGGAGGGTTTGGCTAGTTGATTGTGCACAGCCAGCCCAGGTGGCCAAACAGTACAAATTCTGCCTGGTGCCAAAAAAATATTATACATCAAAATAAAAAAAAATTAAAAAATATTATTAAAAAAAATACAATTATACATCAAAAACAGTTTTTAATTATACATCAAAAAGAGTTATTTTTTTCCTTGTCCCATGACATTCTTGTTGCCTACTCTTAAGCATGGAGTGTGACTGTTGGTGCCATCAGCCAATTGGTGTTGTTAATATGTAATTTCTTTGTGTTTCCAACAAAATCCATGGATCCTGGATAAAGGTCAGTCTTGTGATTACCTATTCCAGTTAGGCCATCTTTAGAGTTGCAGAGAAATTATGTAAGATCATATTTAAAAAGCTTTACATCATTTGTCTGTATCTAAATTTCTTAAACAATTAGAGCATGAATCCTGATTTTATGAAGAATGGAAGGAAACATGATGTAAATTGATAAAAAAAAAAAAATTCAATTAAAATTGTCAATCAAAATTGTAACATTAAATAATGGCCTTTAATTGAAAATTTCCTTTAAGGTTGGTGCACTGCAAAAAAGTACTTTTTGCCAGTACAGTATCGTAAATACAACCCTTTCCACCCTACATTACATTTTAATTACAATACCCTGATGAATCTCACACACACACACACACACACACACACAAAAGAGCATTTTAAAGTCTTAAGTTTAACTTAAGAAATTTCTTAACTCACTCTATATTAATCCCTAGATTTGTATAATTAAAGAATTTAGGTTTGACCTCAGGCAGCTCTTGAGTGTGATATGCTACATATTTCTCATATTTTACCTTTGAGTGATTCAATCAAAGCTTGACTGAAAACCTATGATTATTACAACAATCACAAGCTGTACTCTTCTGAATTCCAGTTTGCTTAGCTAGTTTTACTGTGGAGATGACAGCTTGATTTATGCATGCATATAGTCTGTCTGGAGAGTTACTTCTCAGGTAACAAGAATAGTACGCAAATATTAATTCCATAGTTCAGGTTTAAACTTTATTTTCTAGGGCATACAGAGCTACACCATTAGTATTTACACTGAATCTATAATTCATCCTGTTTTTTTTTTGTGAGCGCATATCATTTTCCACATTAGTACAATAGTACAGTATTTAATTGGCATTTTTAATTTAACACTTTTACATGTGCCTGTAAGAATCCCTTCTAATGTAATTAACACTTTAAACACCAACAACAAAACATACAAAACAAATGATGCATTACCCATTGGTTACCAGTGCAGAGAAACAATGTTTTTTAAGGTGCATGCACCTGAGATATACATAATATGTAAAATGTGATTGTGCAAATATTAGTATCAGAGATGTACTTACCTGTGGTAAGGTGTAAAGGTGTGAATGAAGCAGGAGGCAGGTAGTAGATGCTGAAGTGTGCAGGGAGGGGCAGGGCTACAATGAGACATTCGCAGTATCAGTCAGTCCACCGTGATGTACCTGCTCACCCCTCAGGCCTTTCCTTTCAGCACTCACTGAACAGCACCAACCACTCTTTCACTTACAAGTGGGGGGACGTGGTGGTGGGGGTCTTCAATGGGAATTGTGTCAAAAAAAAACAAAAAAAAACAAACAAATAAATATATGCTACACTGAAGTTGAAGATACACGACAACTGCTGATTTGGTACAATGAGTCATGCATGATGTATTGGTATAGGTGTGGTACCCCTATACCTATTTGCTGTAGGCATTTACCTGCATCACATTATTTACGTCATAAAATTGCAAATCAGATTGGCCAAAATAAAAATAATAAATTTGTCAATTACTGAGTTTGGAGCAAAAATCATCCAGTTCTGTATCTCTCTATATCTCTAGTACATAATGAATTAAAATGTGTTGTATTGCAAAGAAATTGTGTTGTCTTTAAATTTGAGTGTCTCTGTGAGCAGAATATGGGTTCTTAAAGCTAAAATAAGACAATTATTATTTTTTTTTAATCCTAGATGACTGAGAAGTGAGAGGCATTACCAACCCAGTCCAACAAGTGTGAACACCCATCTCCCTCATCCTCAAACAATAACAAATGTTCTTCTACATTTCTGATGATGCTAAGCTCTCTAGTGACGAAAGCAGAATCTATAATATGTCCTCACAGGGCATCAATAAATATTTGAAGTTGCACAGAATAAGCTATGAAATACCAAGAATAATCCAGTGATTATTTCCAGCTTGTCACTTAAGCTCAGTTTGTTTCAGGTGTTTGATTTTGGCACCCAGGCTGTGAATTTTTCAGGCGTGTTATTTTGGCATCTAACCACCCAGGTTACATGTTTGTCTACATGCTCTCAGTACATTCTGTTGTTCTGGAACACTCCCAGGATTAAATTTCCTGAGCACATATCAGCAACAAACAGACAGTAACAAATCTATCAT
Organism: Colossoma macropomum; assembly: GCF_904425465.1. Classification (NCBI taxonomy): domain Eukaryota; kingdom Metazoa; phylum Chordata; class Actinopteri; order Characiformes; family Serrasalmidae; genus Colossoma; species Colossoma macropomum. The sequence goes on from NW_023494808.1 coordinate 610,454, forward strand.
GCACTCATTGTAACACGCAAACCAAAATTCAATTACACAAACTAAACAGTATGAATGAATGAATACACAATTATTTTAACACATCTGCCACTGCAGCTCTTTAAATTTACACACCACACCCAACCTGATAGCAATACCTAAAATTATGTAATCTCTTCTCTGATGGGAACTCCCACAGTAAATGCAATAAATGAATTCATTACATTACACTAATTTCTCGTCTCATCACCCATTTTGAAAGCCTTACTGTCATTGCATCTTCACAGTTCTAACTTTACAGCTTTCACCACCACAGAAACTTACATAGTAAACTGATTATTTCTTAATACAACATAATAAAAAATATTTTAAAAAATGGAAAAAAAAACCAATTACACTGATATTAACTCATTTATGTCCGTATCTAAATTTTTAATTTTCTTTTGTTCATATTTGCTCAGAGCTTTCCTGAGCACAAATCAATCAAACCATATGGCTATAAAACGAGTTGTCACTTCATTTATTATATTTAGTTCAGGTTTTGGTCACATTGGACTGCTGATATTCAAAAAAACAGTAATAATTTGATTCTGAACAAAAGTTTCAAAATGACATAGAAAAAATAATGGATACTGGTGGATAAAAGTTAATAAAATTGTTATTTCAGACCAATCAGAACAAGTTCTGTGGCATTTTTCTTATCACACTAAATTTAGTTATAGGACGTGAACCAGTAATCCAGAGCAAACTCACCACGCCTAGGAAAAAGCTGTGCAAACTATGTTTTGTAGGTGTGTGGGCCACACAGAATCAAACTGGATAGTTCAGAAAGTGCTTGCACACTAATAATTAAACCTTACAAATAAGAGATCTTTAGTAGTGGACAACAAAGAAAACAAAAACAGTGCAAATGTTTCAGTTACAGAAGACCTTCCTCAATACATGAACATTAAATACAACATGGTGGTTTTATAGTCACATGGATGTTGTGTGACAAATCCCATAACCAAGTCACCTAAAAATCATCCAAGAAATACATAAAAAAAATATTGTTTACAGTGCAAAAAACAAATCCTCTTACAAAAATTACTACCCACATAAAAGACAGTAAGGTCAAACATAAACAATCACTACCCTGTTTTTTCTGATACAATTTACAACAACATAAGATGATCTGGGTCTATTTACTCTAAACATCCATCTGAGGAAATGATTTCTCCTTACAAATCGATACTTCCATGACTACATAATACCTGTGACTGCCTAAAGATATAATCACGCGTGATCTACTAGGCCCAATCACTCAAAAAAAAAAATATATAAATATTATAATAATATTATATTATATAATATAATAATAATATAATATATATATAATATATTATATATATATAATAATATATATATATATATATATATATATATATATATATATATATATATATATATATTCACTGACAAAAGTCTGTACATCTATGTCTGCATTATCAGTGTGGTTAGCTAAGAGACATATCCCAAACAAATTCATAAAAAACAGGCAAGTTTTAGTTCTTTATTCAGTCCTTGTTCATACAGCTTTCACACAAATCAATACTGCAGTTTTGTTAAGTAATTATTTTCCAGTACTCTTGGTAGCACATTAATAGTTTCATCTGGCAGGTTTCAGAATGGGTGTTAAAAAGAATGCATATGGTTTTTTTTTCCCTTAACCCTGCAGAGAAGGTGCAGTGGTGATAAGTCTTATTGAATTGACTGTCAATGCAGATTAGAAATTAAAATGAGGTACAAACTGCAACATCTTAATTCACCTGCTCTCAGAATAACCAAGATGTCTGTATCAGAATTGTGGTGGGCACCTATAGATTGAAACCCTTTGGTCCATGTCCAGAAGCATTTTGGAAGGTCTATCAGAAGAAAGTATGAATGAGTCCAGCCTACTACATGTAAAATTCACCAAAGTTCAGCCGGTCTTGGAATGCTTCTGCCACCGTAGTTTCAAGCTGAACGTTTGAAGCCAGAGTGACCTAGTCACAAAAATCTGAGAAATTTGACTCAGTTCAGAGGGGCTGTCAGTCCCTGGAAGGTTCAGTGTGCTCCCCCTCTACTTCTGACCAAACCTGAAACTAAACAATGTCCCCCAGGGCTATTCCAGCTTCTCTTAAGTCAATTTCAGACATTCCTCACATAAATAAGTATGAATGAATGGGCTGTTCAGAGCTTTGTTTGTAAGCCAATTTTCAGAAATACTCAGAAAAAGCACGTAATTCTTCCGGTGTTCCACTGTTCCCGAGGTCCATGTGACATTGCAGAGGCGTGTCAACCATGACAGCCCTACAACATCCAGAGCCATAATCTCATCCACCCATGGTGCTTTGCCTCAAAGGAGCTTGGCAACTACCTGAGAAGCCTTTGGCCTTTCTTTGGCCTGTCTATTAGGTTTAGGAGTTCCACAGAATGCTCTTTCCACCGACCGACAACATCCTCATTCGAAGTCAGATTTTCTCGAGCCCTGTTAAATACAGCTTGAGCGAAGCCATTATGACCACTCCTGAGTCGCCAGACAATTGTCCAGAGCCTCCTGGAAGCCAACCTAAAGGCTTATTCCATGTTCTGGATTTTTGAGAGCTCAACACCTCTCTTCACCCTAGTGTCCAAAACATATGGTGCTAATTCAACTGAAATGACAGCAAAATTGATCATAGACCATTGACCCAAAGAGCTCTGGTACCAGGTACACTTATGAACATCCCTGTGTTCGAACTTGGTGTTGGTCATGAACAATCCAGTCCTTCTTTTTGTGGCCCAACTTTGTAAATTTTTTTTGCTGAAGAAGCAGAACTCTCTAATGTAATCAGCTGCCATTCTTTGTTCATGTCACAGTAAAATGAGTTGTGCATTCTTGTTCAGTATTTCAACAGCTGTTATACTGACCTGTCAGTTCACTAGTTGTTAACTGTCTGTCTTTAAGCCTTCTTTAAGATTATTCAGGAATTAGCCTTTTTTTCAACTCTAATTTCTACTGAATGTTATCTTTCAACTTATAAAACCCCATCACGGATTAAAATTGTCTTCTTTCTCTCTTGCTTCCTGAGTCTTTCTTGTAGAACTACTGATACTTAAATTATTAAAAAACTTTCAGGTGATTCTCAGTTGATTATCAACCACATGATGGTTAGGGTTAGATTTAGGAGTAGTTGTAGCTTAGTTTGAGGGTTGGGGTTAGATTTAATACAATATTTCACACTGTACCTCACATTCAGTTGCATTTAAAAACAACTGAAAATCTTTAGCTAAACATGTAGGACTGGTGTGGCTTCAAGTTTTCATTTCAGTCATGCAGAAACACACCTGGTTCCACTTGTGTAATTAGTTGCTTTTTAGTCTTTAAAACACGCGAGTTCATAAGGTACATAAGGTGTGTTCCTGCTCGATTGGAATGTAAACCTGCAGCTTTTGCGGATATGATTAGTGACCCCTGCTCTAGACGATGTTTTTATATAGTGCTATTTGTTTAATTTTTAAACAATATCCGTACCTCTTAATGTATGAAACCAATTTATAAGCCATTTAAAGCTTTTAAAACATTTTTTCTGCCATTTGCCGTGTTTGTAGAGGGGGCTCTAAAGGTGTGGTCTGCAAAAGAGCACAGTGTTCTCTGCCTCCACCTCCTTTATTAAATGTTTTGTGTGTTAATGTCACTGTTCATTAGCTAAAGTTGTGTCTGTGTGTTTATTATTTTACTTTTTGTGTTGGGCTGAGGGTTAGTTAGCATCTTGTGTTTACCATAGAGTGAAGAGCTATGGCTATAAGTGACCTTTGCCTTTTCTGCTGGTGTTAATAAAGATCATGTCTCATCATGTCTATCACAGTTTTATTCATTGTAAGTTTGGATGGAAATGTTCACATTGGATGGAGATTTATTTGTAAAAGTCAACAGTACTGTTGTTGGCAACATGCAAAAATTTGAATATTTTGTAGCACCTGAGGCAGGTTGCAATTGCAAAGTGACTTTTTTAGGGGCATTCAGATATGATGGTCAGATGGTCATATGGTCATAGCAGGCAGGGGTCAACATACAGGCAGGCAGGAAAAGACGAATATCCATACCCAAAAATGAGAAAAAAAGCAAGGGTCAAAACCAGTGAAATCCAACACAAAAACCAGGCTCAGAACTCAGGTAAGTTACACAGGTAGCAACACAGAGACTTTGCAAAAACATGGTGGAAACAAAGGGGTATATAAACCAGTCCCAAAAGGAGCTGCATCTGTGTGGGAGAGGAGGAGAGTGGGTAGAGCCTGGGAGAGTCCAAGTCAGTCTCCCCAGAATGGGGGTGCATTTTTTTAACAAATAAATGCACTAAAAATTTACTTGGCTTTGGATAATGCACTCGATTTTTATGCATGTATTTGTTGACAAACATTCAAGAGTGTAAAAACTATTATTTTAAGGTTTATTTCAGTCTGAAATGAAGCACCAGAAACTGGCATTCAGAGCACCTAAAAAAGTTGGGGTTCTCCTGTAAAACTTGGATTCACCTGTTTAGTCTAACTCAAGGAAAGTGCAGGTCTACCTGTGTTTGGTGCATTCAGTGTGGACTATAATTACACAATGCCTACTAGAAAAGGAAAGGTGTGCTTTAGCTTTGTTTACTTCATGCTGATCTTCCTATTTGGAATCATTCACATTCCAATGCAGTCCCTCCAAATGCTGATAACTGTGGTCAGCAAACTACTAGACAAGACCTTTGTAAACCATAGTTAGCTAACAATAGGCTATAGCTGTAGCGGGGGCGGGGGGTTAAAAGGCTGGTGGGGGGTGGGAACTCTTGCTGAACCAGTTCTTCGTGGGAATCTTGAGCAGAAGAGAAATGCTGTCATTCAAGTGCTTCCAAAGCACGTTTCTATACTGACTCATACTCACACTATAACAAAACTGACAAGATGACAAACACCCAACATCTTAGGCAGACCTCAGACTATATCTGAACAAACACAAGAGCTGCTCCTCCCTTTATTGTTATGTTTTATAGCGTCACCAATAAGCTCATACACATGCAAAGGTTGTTTTTGTTTGTGTCTTTTACCTGGCACAGAATACAAACAGGATTGAAAAAGACCAGCAAGGAAATGATGAGGCTTTGAGAATTACTTTTGTGTGTTACATTCAAAATATCTTTAAACAATTTCTAGTGGTACAAACTAGTGGTACATTTTTTATTCCTTAAATGGTCAGGGCCCACCTGCAGGCCCAAAGATTCATAACACACTTTTATAACCTAAAAATAGTTTAACCAGTTTGCATTCGAGTTCTTTGGTATGTAGTAAGCCTGTGATTTTAAAGAGGTTAAAGTTTAATGGCAAATTCCTCATCCAATTAAAACATAAATACAATTTTCAGTCAGTGTTCAGGCCTCATCATACTAGAGAGACAGCATTAATTATTCATTAGTGAAGATAATAATTATATTCTTGGACCAAGGCTACGTGTCTTGGCTGGCTTTGCCTGTTCTTAGTGCAGCATTTGACACCACAGACCACACTGTCCTACTGTACAGCCTAGGAATCCTTGTTGGGGCCACACGAATAGCCCTCTTTTAGATCCAGTCCTACATAACTGAATGCTATCAGGTCATTAATGTAAACGTCAAAGTGTCCATACATATGAAAGTAGCATTATACATGTTACCACTGGGTATGTTTATCCATAATCATGGCATCAGCCTTCACTCCTATTCCAATGATATACGATTGAATTGGATGATAAGACTGAGGACTGTTTAAAAGAGAAAAAAGACTGGATGTCGAGTAACTTCCTCCTACTCAACTCAGACAAAACAGAGGCTCTACTTCTTGAATAAAAAGCTGCTAGAAGCAAACTGTCTGATTTAATGCCTTCATAAAGTCTTCATAGCTTCAGTTGCATCAGGTATATCTGTGAAAAACATTGAGTCTGCTTCAATGCACATATAAGTAATTTTACTAGAATAGTAAAAATATAGTTTAATATCTTGAACATACTGCTAAAAATACCTTACATGATGCAGAATAACTAGTTCATGCCTTTATAACTTCAATTGTTGGATTGCTGTTATGCCCTGCTGTCTGGATGTTCTAGTAAGTGCCTAAGAACCTATAAGATGCTGGTTCTCTGTTAGTACCTACACTTATGGAAGTTACACCAGGGGTACAGTCTTCTCATACAAAGCCCCTCAGCTTTGGAATAACCTTCTTGTCAATGTTTGGGACTCAGACACAGCCTCAGTTTTTTTAGTCTAGACTGAAAACCCACTTGTTGAGTCGAGCCTTGTAATAGAGTTTTTCCACTGGATAAATGGTGCAACTCTGGGGGTTCATGGATATAGAGTATTTTGGTAAACTGAGAATGTCAGTGCTGTCATCCTGCCACTCTGTTTGTTGATGGTGGAGCAAAGGGGGACTGATATCTCAGGGAACTCTCGTGTCTCTGGTACCTACTGGCTCTTCCATTTTAGCTAAGCTGCTAAAGCTTGGCCTGTCACTGCTTGCACACGATTGATCCTAGCACTGCAAGATCAACTTTGACTGGGTGCTGCTGCTTGCCTTCACTGTCCAATCAGTGTTCGGGCCTCAGACAGCCTCAGTTGCATCTGGAGCCAGAAAAGTGCTGCTTTGCTAGAAAACCACACCTGAATGTGGCATGTGAAATTGAAAGCCTCTGTAATGGAGGGTTTAGTGAATTGTCCATCATTACTTTCACTTTAACTCCTGGCCAGAGTCTGTGTTTGGGGTGGTGACAGTTAATCCCTACATGGACTCAAACCAAAACTGTTAGACACTGTACTCCTGCCTCACAGTAGTGGCTTGGACCTGGAATTCAGTGAGGCTTTTTTGGACAATGAACAATATAAAATGCACTATAAAAAATAAGTCAAAGATGAAATTAAATCATCTCTCACCAAAGAGACGGAACGTGACTGACAAATTAAGCATGAACATCAAAATACTGACAGCAGACTCTGCTTCCTTCTTCTGTTCTTTCATGTATTTCTAATTACTGATTTACTTGTCTAGCGACATACCCACCACCAAGCACAATCATATATGCACATTTAGAGTTAGTCATGCAATCTGATCTACTATACCAGATTAAAGGTGTAGATGCATTTAAAGCATGGTGCATGTGCAGTTACCACCTAAGGGACACAGGCATCTGAGTATTCCAAAGCAATTAGCAAAAGTTGTAAGACATCAAGTCTAGTCACGGATAGGATTTAAATCCGCAAAGCTGTGACGAAGAGTATGTGATCACCATATTACCACTGGAACAAGCGAGCAGCCCTAACACCTAAGCCAACAGCAGAACATCCAAACCGCATTGCAATAAGGAATATGCCAGGCTACTCCAACAGACATAACTGTACCCTCATACCATGTAAGCCAAGCAAACTAACCCGACACCAGCAGTTAGTTGAAAGTAGGGAGCAACCAACTAAACAAACCGATGGACACAGCTAACCAAGAGAGTAAATATTCACTCACCAACCATGCCGTGAAGGTGCTAAGGCAGCTGGAAGGGTTTGCAGCAGGCAGCGGGATCAGCAACAGTGTGCTTCCCCAGACCATTGAACCGTTTAGGCTGTTGGGGTGCACAGCAGAAGAGCAAAGGCCAGTAACAGTCAGCTTTCCCAAAACAGTCCAACAATCCAGTGTGTTCAAATATAGGCAATCCTATAGTCCAGAGATTTCAGAGACCAGGCAGGCCAGAGCTGAGCAGGACTATGGACCCCAGTCTCCCCTTTATGGTGTGGGTCTGCTGGCATGCTTGGCTGCTACTTCCACAGGCACTATACTGTTTGTCGTTATCATTTTTTTGTCTTGTCCTATCTGTTGCCCTAACCCACTGAACTGCTGAATTGTCTGTAGTGTTGAAATGTATAGAGATGCTAGGTAGCTAACTGTAGCTGGCTTCACTTTTCCTTTGCACAGGTTTATCTGCCTAATGAACCCACTCTGAATCACGTAAGGAGGCTATCCTCTTGGAGCTTCCAAGACCATCATGAAAACGTATGAGTGTATCAAACTTTAGCACCAAAAGTGAATGATATGGCAAATCTTGTCTACTTATTTTCCATTTTCTCATGGCAAACAGAAAGTCATGGATGCTAGCAGAAGAAAAACACAGTAGGCCGATCTGATGTACCTAGAAAAAGAAAATTTTAAAAGGATCTCTCAGCAGCGGCCCTTAGGACATTCGGAGAATTCCAGCTCAGGGCCAGGTTTGGTATGCTGTAGAGCCTTATCCAGCCATGCTTGGCACAACTACCAAAATCTGTGACTCGTCTACAGAGGCTTTGGTTTTTTTAATTTGGGTTAATGCCATGGAAGTCATGTGAAGTCTCCCAAGTATGGCACTGCTAGTATGTACATGAATGGACAGATGAGGATGAATAACCGTGCAACCAGGGCTTTGCAGGCAGCCTTCTGTTTTTGCTAATTTAGTTTAATTATGAATGTTCCTCAAAAGTATCATGTTTACTTTATATCCTTTGACTTTATTTATACTTGTCATGTAATAGTTGCATTGAGTCTTTTTTCTTTTTTTTCCACTGAATAGATGCTAGTGCTCTCCCATTTAATCATTGCAAATTCCATTAGGTAGCTGATTCTTCCCCATCACACAATGCTACCAAGCTGGGAGAAAGAGACCCACCCAGAGGGAGGGAGAACAATGATCTCTTGGACTCCTGGAAGTGTCATCACAGGAGACTGCAACTGCAATCTCCTGATGACAGGCCCAAAGCTAGTTATGTATCTGTAGCCTATTTTAAAGAAATGAAAGCTTTAGCTAAAGTGCTGCCAGGAATTCTCTAATGCTACGTCATTCATTCATTGGTCCTGATCAATCACTGGCCTACACTGGTCTTTAAAATGACTCGACCTTCATACCTATTCTGCTGTTTTCAGGTGTCTATGTTTTGACCTTCCCCTACTGCCTTCTCTATCCAGTAGGATTAGCAAGGATCTCAGCGCTCCAAGACCTGCACCAAGGACGAGGCCTGCGCCAAAGACTGAGTCTTTCTGGCAGAATTATCATACACCATATTCACTTTGGAACTGGTGGAGAAACCTCATTGTCTTTACTTACATTAAATCTTGTTTTTTTCATAATTCCCCCTTCTACATCAAGTAATTAATGGTTGCTTGTGGAAATTTGTGAGAATTTAACTACTTAAATGTCTGGCAGACCCTTAGTTTACAGATGCTCGCAGAGGAGGCTAGTTTCATGAGCTTTATTTACAAAGGGGCTGTCGAAAACCAAAAAGACAATTCTAAAAACCAGAGATCCACAACAGAGCCAAAGGACAAGGCAAACAGCAGAGTCAAAAACAGAAAACATACATGGAATCTGACTTACAGACATGGAGAACGACTCGGTACACACAGCAAAGTATAACAATACTTTGCAAAGAACAGATACCAACAGCTTATATATACATGTGAACAGGTGAACATGATTAGAAATCCAGAAAGGCTGAACGGTGATATGTGGATCTTGGGGAGTCCTGAGTCATGTGAGGGAGCGAGGGGTTCTGGGAAATGCAGTCCGAGGTGGCTGTAACTGAAGAACAAGAACATAGCAAATAACAATGTAAACAGTCTGTTCTAGGGGGGTGCAAGGCTACAACCCCAAAAGTCCCTCTCTGTCTAAACAAAACATTTTCTGAATTATATTATTCATTTTTTCATCTCAATGTTCGATCCATGTACATCAAGGTTCATTCAATATTGATATATATTGATTGAATATTGATATATATGGATTGAACATTGATATATATTGAATGAACATTGATGTACATGGATCGAACATTGAGATGAAAAAATGAATTCATAAAATGTTTTGTTTAGACAGAGAGGGACTTGTTGTTGTTCTTCAGTTACAGTGTGTGTATGTGTTTACTCTGTTATTTTGTGTCCAGCTCAGAGTTAGGGAGAGTGTATTTGTGTTTGGTGACCATCAGAAGAAAGAGCAGGGCTAGGAGTGACCTACCTCAATTTTCAGTTGCTTTTCAAGTGGCACTGTTTTCCCTTGCTCTCAATGAAAGACCGTTTTTCAAACAGAAGTTATGGCCTCATCTGACTCTTCTTCTGCACCATGTCAAATTATGTATATATTGAAACTCCACCCATCTGTGTCTTCACATCATGTATTAGCCACTCTCAGGTCACTCTGTCCACGGGATCACTGTGTATAGATACTGGTCACTTTATCAGAATTCCCTTCCTTTAAGCTCCACCTGGAGTTTGTTATGCCCATTTATTGATGTACAGTTTTTCTTGGCCATCCTCAACCCTTCAACAGCGACTTCCTTTCAATATATTTCAATGTTCATTCCATATATATCAATGTTCATTAAATATTTCCTGTTTGGCTTGCCATAATATATATATATATATATATATATATATATATATATATATATATATATATATATATATAGTATAAAATATAGTATAAAAAAATCTTAGTTCTCTTATTGGGAAATCTCATGCATTATAAAAAAATCTCAGGTTTATTAATGTATTTACATGTACAGTTGGAATGCTGTGCAACATGACTGACATCTTGTGGTCGTCTGCTGATACTACTGACTCTACGGACTAACTGGAGTGCTACAGTGATGACGTTCATGTTTAAATGTGTTTATATGTCAGTGTGTTTTAGATAGATAGATGTATGCCTGTATGTCTTTCCAATTATTTTAGAGACCAGTTCATTTTAAAATCTTCATAATTGAAATATTCAGAACCTGAGAGGTACGCAAACAGAAACAGTTTGCATCATACTCACTGTATCTGGACAGGTCGCAAAAAAAATCAAAATATATGTAACAGTACTGGGCCTCAATTACTTGTGTCATTGGGAACTGATTTAGATGCAGATCCTGTTTCACTGATTAAAGGCACTGCTTTTTATTCAGGATTTTACTTATTATACTGATCACACAGTAGGCGCTTATGCCATTAATCACAAGATGACAATGCTTTGTGAAGTAAATGACATTGTATTGACATAAGTGGCCTTGATAACACAGTTACAAAGCATCATTCCTACGTAATGGAACTTAAGGCAGAGGTCTAGAAGGTCATTTAGGTTCTAGGTCATTTAGAGCCTTAAAAACTAGGATCAGGATTTTACAGCAGATCTGCTCTTTGAGAATGCAGTTTATTTTGAGCTGACATGATTCCTCATACATTCCTCCTCTTAGGCATCAGATTCAAGGATGCTGATTGGCTAAATTTGTATTGCTATGTACGTATGTTGTGTCAGCAATGGTCAGCGATTGGCTGCACTGCTGCTCTAAAAAGAGAGGGAATACAGAGGAAGTTAATTTCCCCCAATATATTTTATATATTAGACATTATTGTGTATTTTTAACACACATTTCAATTAAGTAGTCGCTGATTACTAAAAAATGTGTATTTAAAAAAAATAAATAAAAAACAACAATTTCCACCAGGGAGGGCGACGCCCCTAGCACCCTCTATTGGCCAGCTGCCACTGTTTAGTATTGTGGGAATTGTTTGTGGTGTCCTTAATGACCAGTGTAGGCCTTGTTCTCCCTTCATAGCTAGAAAAATCGGGGAGTGGTAGAAATTGAGGGTCTATAGCATTAAAAGCACTTAGCTGCCTGCTGTTGATGCTACTTACCCAACTGTTCTTTATTACCGTTACACCCAGTCACTGTAGTATATTTTATTACGTAGATTTAAAAGCCATTAATTTTGTACTAGAGTGGAAGTTCTTTTTTACTCAAGTAATATTTTGCATGATATTTGTTTAGGTATAAGTATGTAAGTTCAAGAGTAAAACAGTCCTCCATAGGACCGATGAATGGGGCTGTTAACTAGGCCTTTGTCTTACAATCTCCACTACTTGCAAATTAAGCTTTACAACAGTGTTGGAACAAATGTCCTTCATTGTAGTTTAAGGCCCTGAATGTCACTGTAATGTCATTTATTTAATAAAACATCTTCCTCCACCCTGTAAATTTGTTTACCTCAGCTGTTCAGAGCTCTATAAAACAGTTTTAACCTTTAGAACAGGTGGAACACACTCTGTGTGGAATGAAGCAGGACGGACCCAGCAGTGAAATATACTGTCACTGTTCATAGTTCTTAAAAAGACAAGTTTAGCAGGCTTTAGTGAGGAGATCACTAGCCTGCTGTAAATTTCAGTTTGTTTGAATGTTAAAGCTGATGAAGAAATCGTAGATGAAGCAGAAAGCAGAAATTATGCACATGCCAAATTAAATCATTTAATTGTACTGCATTGTTTGTTTATTTATATATTATTTGTTATTTATTCTTTCTGCTCTGTATATACTAATTATTGTCGTTTATTTTCCCACATTAAAATGATAAATAATAAAAACAGACACATGGGTGCAGGCCCCTAACAAGCAACTTATTCTTACATTTTTTAGAAGCAATGTTTGTCATGCATTGTTGAACTGATGTCTCTGTTTCTCCTGACCTGTCTGTGTATAAATACCTGTCTGTTTGAAGAGTTTCTTTGCGAAGTATTGCCGACCTCACCCACTGCGTACTGAGCATTTATCTCTTTGTCTTATTTTCCAGAGTGTATGACCCGTTTCTCGACTTGTGACTTTGGATTCTCCTGTTTGATATTGTTGTCTCGGACTGGCTACTGTGTTAGTTTTTAACCTTCGCCTGTATTTGACTTACTCTTTTCAATTAGCGCCCATGTTTCTATTTTTGCTCTTCGTCAGTCTGACCTGGTTTGGCTTTGACACTCTTTTTGTTTGTCCACTCATTGTTATATCTGCGAGCATCAGTCAGACATTTGTTACAATGTTTTATAATGACTAAATTTTCTTAAAAGTCCTCACTGAAAGGTTTTTCCCCACACTGTCAAGCTGTTAAATAACAATGACACCTTTGTCATAGCTGTCAGGAAGTCTTCACCCTCAGGCTCTCTGTTCTGAAATCTTCTGGCACCTTTTATAACGCCTGTTGTCACAAAGCACCTTTAAAGAAGTCCTGGTGCAGATCTCTAATGAGCAAACCAATAACCACAGTCTCTAAAGAGGCATTTAGAAGAAACCTTGAGAAACCCTGATAATCGGTGGTGTCTCTTTGAACTGTGCTCCTTCTGCCTGATATGATGTTGATGCAAGATCATGCTATGATTCCTCTTTCTCTCTGGACCTGCTTGAACGTTTTGGAACCATCTGCATGAGCCGTTCACACACAAGTTGCAATGAATCTGTTTGGTCCAGAGATGCTAATGAATTGTCTACTACAACGTTCTTCTCAAACTTGTGACTGCTAAAATGTCAACTTCAAGTAGTCAGTAGTAGTTAAAGTGACCAAAACTGCCTTCTTTCACGCCTTCATCACATCCAGGTTAGATTACTGTAACGCTCTGCTTTCTGGTTGTTCCAGCCAAAACCTTAACAAGCTTCAGATAGTCCAGAACGCTGCAGCCAGAGTTCTCAGCAAAACCAGGAAATTTGACCACAGTAGCCCAATTTTGTGTACCTTACACTGGTTGCCAGTTAAATTCTGCATTGAGTACAAGATTCTTCTACTGACGTATAAAGCTCTGAATGGCCTTGATCCTCAGTACCTCAGTGACCTTATTTCCTATTATCAACCGACACGCCCACTTAGATCACAAGGTGCTGCTCATTATTAGTACCCAGAATAAATAAAGTTACGTCAGGGGGAGGAGCCTTTTCATACAACGCCCCCCAGCTTTGGAATAGCCTACCAGTCAGTGTTCGGGATTCAGACACAGCCTCCATCTTTAAGTCTAGGCTAAAAACGTACCTGTTTAGTCGAGCTTTTGGTTAATTTGTTTTCCTAACTATGTCCCTCTTATCCCCCCCTCCCCCTTATATTATACTGGGGGCGTGGACCCGGATTCTCTGTAAAGCTGCTTTGTGACAACATCTGTTGTAAAAGGCGCTATATAAATTAATTTGACTTGACTTGACTTGACTTGCCTTCTTATTGCCAAATTACATCCGTTTTTAAGTCAAAAAGAGGCTGAGAAGCTCATTCAAGCTTTTACCTCAGTAGACTGGACTCCTGTAATGCTCTGTTTACAGGTTTTCCAAAAAGTAATTTGAGAAACTATAGCTAATTCAGAATCTGCTGCCAGAATTTCAACCCAAACTGGCATGAAAACATATCACTCCTGTTCTAGCAACACTGCACTGGCTCCCTGTACCCTTAGAATTGATTTTGAAGTCCTTTTACTTGTATACAAAGCTCTTAACGGTTTACCACCTTCTGATGTCACTGAGTCTCTATTGCTTTGTCCCTACCTCAGGTCCTCCACAGCCAGTCCATTAGACATTCCCATAAATTTGGGAAAGCAGTCTTCCTCTACCTCGCACCCGAACTGTGGAACACTGTACCAAAAAGTATCAGAGAGACTCAGTGGACATTTTAAACCTAAAACATTCCTTTTTAATCAAGCTTACAAATTGACAAAATGCTCTTTTTTGTTAATTAATGTATTTTATCTATTCTTTTAATTTTTTGTTTTTATTTTCAAACATGTATTGTATACATGTTGTATTTTATTGTAACTTATTTTGTTTAAAAAATGGATAATTTTGTGCCCTTTTTCTATTATTACTTTTATTTATTGAATTTTTAATGAATTGTTGATCTATTCTTGATTATCCTTTTACTTTTCTTTCTGTTATTTACTCATCTTTCTTTTTTTTATCTTTCTCTGTTGCTTTTACTGTAAAGCACTTTGAGCTGCATTTAATGTATGAAAGGTGCTATATAAATAAAACGTGTTATTATTAAGCAGCTTTATAAGTAACACCCCCTCATTAACTCACTCCAATTTGTTTCTTGATGTTGTACAACTTGCTTTAATATGTAAGATGAGTTACTGTTTTAACTCGATTCCTTTTCTTTCCCTCTTTTAGGAACTTTTCCTGCTGCTGTCACCCTCAGCTGTTCACTGTGTGTCTGGTAAGATTCTTGTAACACCAACAACCTAACTGAGCATTTTGGACATCAGAGCTACAAAAGTATACTAAATTTCCAAAAGTATGTGGACACCCAAACATATCACTCCAAAACCATGGGCATTAATATGGAGTTGGTCCTCCCTCTAACATCCTCCACATTTCTGGGAAGGCCTTTCAAAATTTGCTTCCACTCAGCCGCAAGAGCGTTAGTGAAGTCAGGCACTGGGGTAGAAATGTACTGCTCTGTAATGTGTTTAGTGTTGTGTTGTATGTCATTATATTCTGTATTGTGTGTCTGTACTGTGACTGTATTTAGAACATTCTCTTCTGCCTATTCTTGTTTATCCCTACATGGTCACGTCTGTCACACCTGTCACTTGTCATATCTAGGCTAAGACTAATCTTGGCATCAGCCCATTGTCTTACAAGCTGGCTAGATGTCTGGTACCTGCACACAAACGAATAAACTTCACTTCTGCAGACATCAGGCTGGTTCCCCTGGTTAAGTCAGGGTTCGGATTCTTCACTGGTAATAGGTGCTAAGGCCTGGGTCACATCCCAAAAGTGATGAAGTTCAGGGTACAACATCCATTCATTGCTTTGTGCAACTTTACAGTTGGCACTATGCATTCAGGCAGGTACCATTCTCCCAGATTTGTAAGACAGGCTGTCAGATAGCAAAGTGTGATTCATCACTCCAGAGAGCACATCACTGCTGCTGAGTCCTGAGCACATTACCTTCAGGGACAGTTTGGCACTCACTTTGGAAGACACTGAGCTCTTCAGTGCCCACTCTGCTGTCATTGTTCATCTGTGGAGACTGCACATGTCACGGGAAGGTCAGGGAGCGGACCCAAGAGCAGAGAGGAAAACCCGTGGGAATGGGTCTTAAACAAAACTGATAAGTGGAAATATTGAAATATAAAATATGGACTTATTTATTCACCTTCTTGGTATTTCTATAGTATAAGGGGGTGTAATAAATAATGTTGTGGAGACGGTGAGTGTGTTGTGCACAGCTGGAGGAAAGTAACTCCCAGCTGGATTCAAAGCAGCGACCCTGGAAAACGTGCCAAACGGTGTGACTCAAACAAAGGATTAATTCATGAAACCACCTAAAATGTCCAAACCAAAACACCTTTTAAAAAGACAGATGAGAAGCTGACTGTATTATAGCCTTCGTTTTCCTTTTTTGTCTTAAATCAGCACATTCTCTCTTTTTTCTTCTCTCCCCCCCCCCTTTTAGTGTAGATACAAACCACTGAGCACTGTACCAGTCACCCCTCTACACAGGAGTAACAAGGGTGAGCTGTTTACCACAGCCTTACATGCCAGTACCAACAGGTGCGCCTTGCTGGCACTGATTAAACCTTAGTATTCAGAGATTTTGAGTATCCTGGAATAACAGTGCCTCGCTGCTGTCGCCCTCTGCTGGCAGCACAAGCTGTATGCTTGATTTAATGCACCTAATCAATTCTAGTGCATGTTGGGGAATCAGCCACCTTTCTTCTCATGGATTCCCAGTCAGACTGAGATTCATACACACAAAAAATTAGGAGACTACCTCTGTATCTCCAGCGAACTGCACATGAACAAAAAGATCAGTCTGGGTATCACTGTGAACTTCCATCATGCTTTGGTTCCGTCTGGTTACCCAAATAATCAGTCTGCCCTTTTGTATGCTAACACCACATTCATCAGTCCATTCAAAGTCCTGAGGGTAACTAGGTAATCAGGTCAAATATTTCACTTCTGTGTTTCCTCTCAGGTTGGTGGTTTTGGTTCCTTTAAAGGACGTGACTCTTTCCAGGAGGGGGCAGTCAGAGGTAGTGTCAGGGCAATTAAATGATTTTATAAATCTTTTTTCCTTTCTCTGCCTATTTGATCCACTTTCTCCCTTTCACAGTAGATTGTTGGAGACCAGAGAGGAAGGAGAGAACGTTCCTCCACTGAGAAAACTGTTCTTTCATTTCTTGCTAGCAGAACATGCTCCTGCGGATTAGTACGGTATAAACTGACCATACAGCCACACTGAGAAGTCTGCTGGCCTCAACCACAGTGGGATCCAATGAACATCACTCCGTCGTGGCCAGAGTGACGGGCTGGAAAAATGGATTTACAAATCCCTACTTTCTCTTTTTATTTGTAACATTTTCCAACTGAAATGTTATTTGTAATTGTATTGCTATTTAAATCAAGATTTAATACAAACACATTTTCATGGAACTGAGTTTAGTCAATAGAAAATAACTGTGTAGGTCTGTATTTAAATTTGAAAACAGTTATGGTCTTGAGAGAATAGGAGGAAGAAGAGGAAGGCCAAACCCACAATCCTAGTTCATAAAATACAGAGTAGAATGATGCATTATTTACCACTTTTCATTTTCTAATTTAAAGTAAGATTCATTTATTTGTGATTTTTCACTTTATTGCAATGAAAAGTGCTACTAATTGCACTAATAAGCAACACTCTTGAAAAAAATATTTGCATGTTAATTTTATTGAGAATCAATGTGAAGTTAAATAACAAAGTATAGATTAATCAGGGATAAAACATTTCATAATTGACAATCATTTTATTTTAAGAATAATTTTTAAATTTAAAAATTTAAGTTAGTCCCACTCCAATATTTAGAATCAATATAGAACAACAGATTAATTACGCTAAAATATTAAGAAACAAAATGATCAAAGACCTATGAAAAATACATAAATATTACTAGTATTTTTGATTGCATAGTAATAAATACATAAAACAAATCTAATACCTGTGAAAAATTAATTTTTAAATTAAATTAAAGTGCAGTATATTAAGAATATTAATACTCAGAAAAACATGGTGAGTAACTATAACATGGACATGGTTACAGTGCCCAGTGTGAGTGAAAGTAATGAGGCTGTTAGATGGTTATTGTAGTGTGTGCAGTGTGATGGTCAGAAGTCCTACACACAGAGAGATGAGCCACAGTCCTGAACCATGATGTACAACACCTGAACCTGGAACACACACACACACACACACACACACACACACACAAACACACACACATTAATGTCAGTTACAGCACTCAAAGTTCACTTCAGTTCAGTTTCTGTTCCTCTCTCAGTACATAATGGGCACTACGGTCACTACAATAGTAACGTGATATGATATGAGGAATATAATAACTGTTCCAGTGATGAAAATAAGGAACTTAAATCTTATCAAAGTGATAGCACATAACAGTGGAGAGAATGAAGTGGAACCTTACTCCTTCTGAGACTGACCCTTTTGAGGAACAGTGTCTTACCCTGAGCTGTAGCATTGACTGTGTAGTTGGTCTGAGTGATGGCGGTGTTAGTTAGTGGTGTCATAACATTAGTGATGGCTGCAGCTGTAGAGCTGACGGGGTCGTCTTTGCCTCCCACAAGTCCGATGTTCAGGGTGGCCAACTCCGTCTTGTACTGCTGAGAGATCCAGGACTGCACGGCTGTGGTGTTCTCAAAGAGCTTCAGGCTGTCCAGGTTCATTCCCAGTAGATCACGCACTGTGGTCACACTCAGGGCCTGAAACACGAGCGCAAATATAATACACTGTTGTATTGATGCTGTTTCCACAGATTGTTTTGCAAAGTACTGAATTTCCTCATGGATCCTGGTTTAAAACTAAAACTTGAGAAGTCTGATTTCTGCACCTCTTTTCATTACCTGGTATTCAAGGTCATGTCTGGGTGTTTTAACCCAGGTAAAGAGAAAACAAAGAGAACACAAAGGCAATTGTGGAACTCCCCAAGGCCCCCTCAGGCGAACAGGTGAGGCAGTTGCTTGGTTTAGCCAGTTATTACAGAAAGTTTATCACAGTCATGCCAAGATGGCAGAACTGAACATGTTTTATCACTTAAAAAGCTCTTGTTCATGAAAACTGTAAACGATGGTAAACAACTTTGATTTTTCACTTTTCATACTTCTATTTTCTAACATTGTGAGAAAATTCTATTTCTGTTGTAGACAACTGTATTATTATTTCATACCGTGAGCACAGCAGGGTTCAGACTCATGAAGGTGTTGATGTCCATGCTGACGTTCTGAGTAGAAAGAGCTTGTATATCATCCACAGGAGCTCCACCTAAACACACACACACACACACACACACACAAACAGACAAGCAATCTTAATTTAGGAAGACCTGTATGAAAACAGATAGTGAAAGAACCTGTATCCATTAAAGATCATAAACATGAACCCAGCCCAAGCTGTGCATGAGACAAATTAACTTGGCCTGTTTTATTAAGTGCTTTCCAATAGATTCTGATTCTTAGGGGTTATTTCACAAATCAGGATTTCTCAGTTAGCCAGATTACTTAAGCCCAGAGATAAGGATTGTCCAGTAGGAATGTCCTCCAGCTGTTTTCCTATTAAGCAAGCTTGACTTTGAGCTTAAGTTAACTGACTAAACCAAGAAAACCTGCTTTGAGAAACTACTCCCTGGCAACCGAATGAAGAATGAGGCTTTATCTGTTCGAGGACCCATTTGTTTGTTATTGTTCTTTATTGTCCAAGTACTCTCAGTCTTTGCCAACACCATTCGCATGTATGAAGAACAACACACAAGACAACAGCCTGGACAGTTCTGATCTTTGTAGAGACACAATGTTAATAACTGATCCAAGTAGGCGGAAGCTGGCCAACACTTCTACATCTTCACCATCAATGGCAAGTTATTGATGTTTCTTGCATCCTCAATCATCTTTCTCAAGTCCTGCTTCTCTTATAATATGTTCAGCACACAGGTTGGACAAGTACGGTCACAGTGGGCAGCAGTTTCAAACTCGATATGGAACAAGTCTGTTAGTCCATTTTCTGTCATGACTGTGGCTTATTGATCAGTGTTCTGCAGAGGTTCCTCATTACAGGAACAATGAGATACTCAGGACATCCTATAATTTCACCAGGTCAACACAGTGGAAGGCTCTGCTGTAGTCAATGAACATGTTGACATTCATTTTGAATTACTTGTTTTTAATTACTTGTTTTTTTTACTTAATCCTGGGATTATTTAGGTCCAGATGTGATCAGTTAATGTATTATTACATTCTTTTGAGGCAAAAAGGATGTTTACCAGCTAGAAGCAAAAATTATACACATCATGATTTTATATCATGTATAAAAATCATGTATATCAGGATAAATGTCACCAACTGGCCACTTCATTAAAACCACCTCCACTTTCTACACTCATGTCCATTTAATTAGTTCCAGCAATGTTCTGGACCCTCACAGAGCAGGTACTATTTGGGTGGTGGATCATTCTCAGCACTGCAGTAACATTGATGTGGTGGTGGTGTGTTAGTGTGTGTTGTGCTGGTCTGAGTGGATCAGACACAGCAGTGCTGCTGGACTTTTTAAACACTGTGTCCACTCACTGTCCACTCTATTAGACACTCCTACCTTGTCAGTCCACCTTGTAGACGTAGAGTCAGAGGCAACAGCTCATCTGCTGCTGCACAGTTTGTGTTGGTCATCCTCTAGTCCTTCATCAGTGGTCACAGGACGCTGCCCACAGGACGCTGTTGGCTGGATGTTTATGGTTCTCAGTCCAGCAGTGACACTGAGGGGTTTTGAAACTCCAGCAGCACTGCTGTGTCTGATCCACTCAGACCAGCGCAACACACACTAACACACCACCACCATGTCAGTGTTACTGCAGTGCGGAGAATGATCCACCACCCAAATAGTACCTGCTCTGTGAGGGTCCATGGGGGTCCTGACCACTGAAGAACAGGGTAACAAAGTATGCAGAGAAACAGATGGACTACAGTCTGTAACTGTAGAACTACAGATTAAAACTATATGGTCAGTGGAAGTCACTGCTCTGTCGTGGTCCATAACATTGTTGGAACTGATAAAATGACAATGAGTGTGGTGGTAGTATATTGTATAGCATTAGTCTGTGTGTAAGTTATGTATATTTACCCAGATAAGAGTTGATGAGCTGGTAGAATGATGTGGGGTCACTGCGTTGGGCGCTGAATGAGGAGTTGGCGATGCTGTACAGCACTAATTTCTGATTGATGGAACATGAGGATACATTCACAGAGTTTGCTTTCCTGCAGAAAATAAAAAGAAAACTTCAGATGGGTGTATTTTACGGAAAAGAGCTCTACAACTCAAATCTGTGATATTCCTACATTGGTTACTGGGTGTGAAACATCATGAAGCTACAGATGAGAAAGCACTAAAATCTGTAGACCAATGAGATCACATAGAACATCCATCCAATTCTTCAAACTATTTTACTCTGAGGTGATCACAGCAAAAACATGCAAACATTCCTGTTCAAAGTGTCATGTCTCATCAATATTGACTTGCAGTTCGAGATTAAGCACAACACAATTTGTAATCAAGCAATTAATCTGAACTGCTTTTTATTGTCTGTGATTGCTTTTATTTATGGATGCCCACATTTGCACATCTTTACTTGTAAGCATTAATAAAGTGCTTTGAGCTCTTGGAGAAGAAGCTATATTTAAATAAAATTATTATTGTCTTTTTATTGTATTATTATTGTCATTCTTGAATTAGCAAAGCAGCCATATGGAATGTTCATTTTAATATTATGTTGTGTACTTGGTCCTACAATAGAAAATTTGTCATTTTGCTGCCTAATTATGCCCAATTCTGGGAGCAGCAGTGTTGCCAGCAGGGCAGTGCCACCTAGGGCAGTGTGGGGAGGGGGGCTTTGGGTGCCTTGCCAGGGTATACCTGGTCAGTGGTGGGATTTGAGCCCACAACCTTCCGGTTGACGGCTCACTTTTCCTACCACCAGACTACTGGCTACTGGCTACCTCCTCCCCCACCCCTCCTCACCCCCCTCACCCCCTCACCCCACCTGCTAAAAGGAAGTCCTCGATATAACATACACATATCTGTGTATGTTATATAATTCTGATATGCGTGTACTTACCTCAGGCTGTCAGCAGTGATAGTTTTGAGGACGCTGACATCCAAAGAACAGAGGTTGGAGCCGATTGCATTTATCTCAGCACTTCCCAGAGTGTTACCAGCCACACTCAGATACCTCATAATCACTGCAGCACTCTACAACACAATCACAATCACAATCATATTAATCAGTTTTCATACAAACTTACAAAAAATCATGCAAAAAACAGGGTCCGGATTCTCCATGTTACCAGCTCCTCTTTACATATATCTGTGAAATCACAGCCAGCAGTAATAATCATCCGATACCTGTAGTAATGTTTCTAACCCACACTGCAACACCAAATATTCCAGTACATCCCACATACAAACACTTGTAGATGTGCTACCTGCTCTGAGGTCCAGTCTCCATTATCTGGGTTCATCAGAGAGGACAGTGTGTCAATTGTGGTGATGTTCCACTTGCTGATGTCATCAACAGTGGCCACACGAGATGTGTAGCCCAGTAGCTGCACCACACTCTCTGGAAGGCCTGATGGGTACAGCTGCAACACATACACATCCTGTCAACAACTCACAAACCACAACTCAAAACACTAGAATAGGTAGAACTTGATCACATGCATGCAGCATCATACAGACGAGTGACAAATTAGAAGAAAAACCTGAATAAATGAGCGGAGAAACATAACGAGTGCAGATGCTTTGAGACAAGTAAACTGCTGCTGATACAATTAAATAGCCAATGAGTAGGCCCAGTTGACCTCAATTTTGGATCAAGACAGCTCAAAGTGATTGTGAAAGAGATTGTTTTTGGACATTGGGCAGGAACTTCAGTCACAAAGACAACTGACTAGTGCCTCAGCAGGAACAGTAATATAATAAATAATACATAAAATTGGTATAGCAGCTTTTACAACATCAAAAACACTAAGACTTGGAAAAAGAAGTGGTCTAACGTTTAAGAGCAGCAGCTTCTGAAAGACCTAAGAGCAGCTGTTCCTCAGGTTACTCAGCAAGGACAGTCTATTCACATCTACATAGAGCAGGACATTACTAAAGTAGAGCTGCAGTGCTTAAATTCCTTGTTACAAAGGTGAATGACCATCAGAGAGGTTAATGGTGTAAAAACATCAACACTGGTCTACAGAAATGTGGAAAACAGTAATATGGTCAGATGAGTTGTCCTTCACCATATTCTCCACAAGTGGGCAAGCGCATGTGCAGCGTAGACCAAGAGGACATTACAGACCTGAATGCTTGACCTCTACAGTGAGGGGACTAGTGGACCCAAACCATGTAAGCAACTTGCCCCGCTTCCCACCCCACAGCATAACTGAGCCACTTATGTTGTGGGGGAAATTTGCTGGTACGGTTTGGGTTCAGTGATGCCCCTAGGAACAGTGCTTCTTAAACTATGGCTTGCAACCCAGTTTGGGTCGTGGATGTGTTTGTGCTGGGTTGCGACATAAGGAGCTGATAGCAATTAGCCAGTTTTAAGAAGCTGTAGTATATTACTTTTCTTTGGATAAATCACAAATATCTTACCAACAACTGTCTCCTGTGACAACTAAAACAATTAACTATATAATACTTGTATAGGTGCATTGAACATATATTGATACCAAACTGTAACCAAAGCCAAAAAATTATTACTTATAGCAATAATTTTCCAATAATTCTCTTCTCGGGCCCCCATTGGGTATCAGTTTTCTATTTTGGGATTTGGGTCACAGACTTTAAGAACCCTTGCTCTAGAAGGAAAGGTCACTGCAAATCTATACACTATTTACTCTGACTGATCACCTTTATCCTACACTGAAACATCTCTTTCCTGATAAAGAGTTGTCTCTTGGAGGATAATGCCCCTACAGGACATGAGGGGTCACTGAACAGTTTGGTGAGTGTGAAAATGATGGAAATTATATGTTACAGCCTTATCAGTCACCAGATCTCAACCCAGTTGAACACCTATAGGGAGACTCTGGAGCCTGCATTCTCTACCACCATCATCAAAACACCATTTGAATGAATATCTTTTGGAAGAACAGCGACCCATCCCTCCAGTACAGATCCAGTTCCTTGTAGATTCTATGGCAATGCACACTGAAGCTGTTCTGGTGGCTCAGGGTGGCTCAACACCTTACCAAGTCTTCTTTATTTGCTTTAATTTGTCATCGTCAACATACAAACCAACACACACTGTCAGTAAGTTCAGATTACTATACCTGACACACACAACCACTCAAACAACCTAATCAACGCTGTACTGTTCATACTGATATTAATGCTGACCTGGTTTAGTTTGTTCAGAATGACTGCCAGGAAGCTGGTGTCTATCACTTTCTCAGTGATGGCTGCCAGATTGTTCTTTAGGAATGTGTTGTCCAAACATGCATCAAACTGGGTGAAGTCGTAGCCAAGAGGGAATGAGGGATCTGCAATTGCTGCCTCTGTGATGTTGCCTGTAGTGCATGCTGTCAGACACAGAGAGAGTAAGAGGTTTTGGGTATAGTGGGAACCAGGAAAAAGAAGAAGTCACTTTCGCTATACTTTTTTTACTTTGTAACGAGGTCAGCTTCAATGCCCCAGGTAGCCACCAGAAGATGGTGCCTATCTAGAACTAATTAAAGTTGGTCACCTAAACCTGTGCTCTTGAGACTGCACACTCAAGTCCACATCTGAGAAGTCATAAAACTATTTCTTACAGAAAAGAGATTTCTTATACTAAGCTTGTTAGCTAGTTAGCTCTTACAGGGGAGTGGTTTATTTTCTGAAACTGTTGGATGGCCTTCACTTTAGTGCGAAGACAAATTCATTGGATAGTTTTTGTCTGTAAGGCAATAACTGGTCAGCTTCCTTCTTATTTGTCTGCATTCAAATCAACAAATAAGTCTTAATACAATTTACGTTCTAGTAGTTATATTCAGCTGGATGTTCCGATACGGCAAGGCAGCTTTTAGTTACAGAGCTCCAACTGCATGGAAGGATCTGCAGAAACATTTGAAATTGGAGCAGTTTATTTCCTTGAGCGAATTTAAGATGATTGTTAAACAGCTGTATCATTCTGTTTGTTCTTGTTTTTAGCTTGGTTTGGATCCTGATTTGATTCTGTTGGTTGTGGTCGCGTTGTTTCTTTGTTGATTGTTTTGTGTGCTGCCTTCTTGGCCAGGGCTCACTTGTAAAATAGATTTTTAATCTCAGTGTGATTACCCTGGTTAAACAAAGGTAAAATAAAATAAATAAATAAATAAATAAATATTAAAGAACTGAGAGACTTGGGTTTAACCCTGGCTTTGGATCACCAGCTTAGCCACAAGAGACATTCAGCATTGGTGGACTTGACAACAATCTACAACCCCTGTGTGTCAGTGTGTGTTTATACTGCAATGTGGTTACCTGTTATTGCACGTCCGCTGACTTTGAAATTAATGTTGAATTCTGTAAAGAATCTCCTGAACTTCAGTATCTGGACCTTCTGCTTCCTCAGCAATGGAATGAATGACTTCAGGAATGTTTTCTTTGTAGTCTTCAACACACAAACAGGAAAAGGGTTTTACATAAGACATCCAACTATCAGACAATGAGCCTTCAGAAAACACTTGATAAACAAAGGAGAATGAGTGCACAAAGTGGAAATAAACTATTATGAAATGAACAGGTTTACATACAGAGCTAAACTGGTCCCAGAAGTCTCGTTTGAGGTAGAGGGGCAGGATGCCCAGCTTGTTCAGAGTGTCTACATTCCATGATGAGCGATTACTGCAGATAAACACAATGTGTATATATAACAACAACCAACAGTATATAGTATAGTTTATTTCAATCATGCCTACAATCACTCATGTTGATATTGTGCTGAAAAATAAAACCATGGGTAAAACTTACAACATATTTTGAAACATGTTTCTTATTTCTACAGCTTTGTACCATAAGCACAAAACATATCTATATCTATCTATGTATATCTATATATATGTATGTAAATGTATGTAGTTTAAGGTCTTTCTCACCCATAAGGAGTGTTGCCAGAGTAGAGCAGCGTCTGTACAGGCGGTGACCTGAGAGTCAGAAAGGTCTCCACAGTTCTTCAGTTTCTCCAGGATGAGTGGGTCAGAGTTCTGGATGTAGATGGGATCCAGTGTGCAGACCATATTACCCAGAACCTCCACCTGAGACCTGCTCAGACTTACACTAGATATACCCTACAAGAGCACAGACGACAGAAGAGTGTGAGAAGGGCTGAGAGTGTGCTTGTGTACAGAAATCAGTATCTATATTTAAGAAAGACACAAAGGATGCACAATAAAAGACAACTAGGTTGTCTTACAGTTGTAGAAACCTGAGCTCCAGTAGGAGCTGATTGAGGCTTGAAAAAAAGTGTGCACATCAATTCTCGGAAGAGGAATGCATCAATATGTTGCAGACCAAAGGACACTGTTAAGGGACGGCAGGGAGGCGGACCCAAGTGCAGAGGGGAAAACCCATGAGAAAGTGTCTGAAATGAATTTATTGAGGTGATGGAGTGTGAATTTGGTGATTGTGCACATTGGAGTTGAGGTGGCTCAGAGCCAGACTCGAACTGCCGGGAAGCACAGGCAACAATGGGAAAAACACCTCTACGAATGGGAAATAAAAAAGGCGGGGAAAGGGCAACAAAATGGGGACGCTGAAAGCACAGAGACTTCATGTTTCACCTGTTTGGTGTTTGTGGAACAAACACCTTTTGTATGGCTTGGAGCCATGCGTTGCTCAAGGCTTCTTTTGGTTTTTTAAGTAACTTTGGGACAATTTCCTTCTTTTGTTGTTCCCAGCCTTCTTTCCTTTCTTTTTCTTTTTATTTCCTTTTCTTTTCACTTAAATATCCACCTGGGCTAAGTACCGTACCGGTCACCCCTCTACAGAGGTGTGACAAAGGGCTGGTGTTTGTCACAGCCTTAAGTAGTCCACAGGTGTGCCAGGTTGGGCCTAATCAGCCCGAGGGCTTCTGGGAATTGGATATCCCTGAACTTATGGCATCTCACTGCCGTCACCCTCTGCTGGCGGCTGGCTGCAGAGGCTGGGCCCTTACAGACACCTACTGGTATGAGGCTGCATACTGTTGTGCTGGTGTAACTGTAATATTATGTATTTACTTAATGCTGCTGTAGCAGACAGTGCTTGGTATACACAGGGGCAGCCATGTGGGTGAGCCAGAGGATCAGAAGTAGACTAAAGACAATGAAGTACATCTATCTTTAATATTAATAATATTATTTATGGTTTCCAGTTCCCACAGTGAGGGGCGACACCTCAGTGGGACTGTGAGCAGAAAACATGGGGATATGAGCATTAAAAAAAGGTGCAAAGCTGGACTATAATTTGAGTTTTTTAAAGATCTAGCTCAAGTTATTTTTAAGCCCTCTTTAGCTCACTCCTTGTCTGGTCTGCTGTGTTCTCTGAATTACCACAGTTACACATAAAACTTACTTGTATCTTCTCTGTTGTTGCCTGAGGAAGAGTTTTGACTAAGAATTCACCCCGACAGTAAATGTTTTGTAGCTTGACTGGTGTGCCATAGCCTTTCAGTGCCAATAAAGTGTGTAAACATTTTGAAAACATAAACATTGTGAAAACACTTTTCTTACTTTAGCATTATAAGTGGTCTCTCAAGTTTTGAGATACTGTGTGGGTATGCAAAGGTATATGTTTTACCAGGCAGTTCTGTGCATTCTTGAACAAGATGGACTGTCTGCTGAGAACACTGGAAAGAACCGAGAAATCTGCTCCAGCCAGAGCACCGAAATATGACTTGCAGTTCAACTTCTGCACCTTTTCATAGCTGCAACGCACAAACACAATAACACATAACAGATAAACAGAATCCACAATAGTATACATACAACCAACTAAAACAGACACATTCGGTAAAGGTTGGTAAAAGAAAAAGATCATTGAAAAATTTTCTTATGGTTAATTAGCTTAATAAGTCTCCCTGTCTAAAACTACAATTAGTCCAAGTCTCCAAAACTACAATTAGACAACACCTCCATGCCAAAGATTTATTTGAAAGGCATGCCAGAGCTTTTCCTTTCATCTAAGCACAAACTAAGCGTGTGGACTTTGCTAGATGCTACTTGAACTTTGGAACAGGGATCTGTGTTATTTAGGCCTGTTTTTCCTCCAAAGGTCCTGGGAACCTTGTTAGGATGCATAGCATTATGGACTCCATGAAGCACCAGGAGATTGTAAATGAAAATAAACCTGCCTCTGCCAGAAAAACTAAAACTGGGTTGGAGTTAATCTTCCAGCTGGACAATGATCCAAAACAAATGTCCAAATACACACAAAATAGACCAGCATTATAGGAGGATTAATTGCTGTTATGTTAGCAAAGGGAGTAACACAAAGTGCTAAATACAGGGGTGCCTATAATTTTGGTTTTGGTAAAAAATATTTCTGACAACAGTTTTTGTTTTTCTGAGATTAAATTTACTTCATTTTTCTTTACGTCTTTAATGTGAGATTGAACTATTGATGAAAAAGCTTTCTTCTGGCACTCCTTGTAATAGTTTATTGGCATGAAGGTGGCAGTTCATAAACTTGTAAATTAATTTTAGACTCTGATCACAAACACAATATTTTTTGTAATTTAACAGAAATAGTGTTTTCGTTCAAAATGGCACTTTCTACAACTGCTAAGCGTCTGTTTGCCTGATAGTCACTTTAGTATTGAATGCATGTCTAATGCAGAATAAGCATCGTGTATGGATAAGTTAATAACTACAACCCTCTTCATGTTTTCTTTAGTATAGTTTACATACAGACAGCAGTGAATACTGTGTTTGTGTTACACACCTGTAGTAGAGAAGCATGTCAGAAGGTAAATCAGTGAAGTTCAGAGATGAATCGTCTTTCATGTAGTTGTACATGCAGGTCAGCTGCAACACAGAACACACTAAGTTACATCATTGTCATACTAGACATGCTCTTTCACATCCTCCTTCACTGACTCCAAAATACCACCTCACTGTCCCAACCAGTACTAATCTGAAGTCTCAAAACAGTAAGACAGTCCTAAAAATATGACTGTTTTTGGGACACTGTCCTGATGACACTTAATTCTGGAAAACACCATCGACTATAAACACCAGCCCACTGTAGATCAACCTCCCTGAGAAGATGGGCTTTTAAACCCAAGCTTTCACATTTTAGCAAAACAGAACCACTAGAGCCTTGCATGACTGGCAGCATGGCGTAGCTGTAGTTCAGCTGGTGCTGGCTCTGAAGAAGGCAACCTTACAGACTGACTTTGGTCTCACTCTGGCAGAGCAGCAACCTACTTGGCTCTAATAGTGGCAATAAACAGATGCTCTATGCAGCAAATAACCACAGCCAGCATGAAGGAACAAGTGGCCAGTTGGCATCACCAAGAAAGAGGAAGCCTGAGTGCTTTGGTTGATTTTCACTACTGCACACTACCCATAAATCAATGCTTCCACCCTTAAGAAACCAATTGCTTCTTGCCTTCTTGTAGGCATTCACGTCAGAACATCTAAGACAGGACACTCATCTCATCACATCTGGGGCAGTCGTGGGCTGGAGGTAAGAGAACCAGCCTTGTGACAAGAAGGTCGCTGGTTCAATCCCCTGAGCCGACCGTACGTGAATGAAGTGCCCTTGAGCAAAGCACCTAACCCCCAACTGCTCCCCAGGTGCTGTGGATAGGGACTGCTCACTGCCCCCTAGTGTGTGTGTGTGCATCCACTAGTGTGTATGTGGTGTTTCACTGCACTTTTCAGACCCTACTGCAGATGTACGCCTGTATTTAATCGGTAGAGGACAATCAATGCAAAACCAGCCACCACTAGTTGCACAAACTGGTAGTGTTAGAAGCCTAATGTGTATGTGCACCCTCTTTTTGCACAGCCTTCTTTGAAAAGCATATCCATTAGGAAGAGAAGGGGATTGATTTGCATTTTAGCTGTCATATAGCCCATAAACTGTGCGTTTAGGCTCATGTGCCAGTTTCAAGCACAACATGTGAGCAGAATGTGTCTGATTTTTGCCTAAAACTTGCACAAAAGGCTCAGTACATCAGGCCTTAATATCAGCAGAGTGTGTATCAGACTGTATGTACCTGAGACTCTTTCAGGAGGACCTTGCTCCTGCCAGCACGTGATCTACAGGCTTTCACCAGCTGTATGATTTTCTGCCGTGGTAGTTTCTGAACTGAGCTGCAGGTGAATCCCTGCAGTATTGATTCTGACAGCCTGCAGGGGGAGACACGTGCACAATTAAAAACAAAAACCTGTAAATTTTAGTACTGAAAATGGCAATTAAATGACCAATGTGACTAGACAACCAAAGACTCTCGCATTTTCTGCTTTGTTTGCGTTCACTCACTCTTCTGCATTGTCACTGGCGCTGGCCACTGAGCTGAACAACACCACAGCCTAGAAAAAGAAAACAAACAAAAAGACATTTAAACATTTATTGGATTTTTCATACTTATACTTCAAGCAGTGTTACATCATTGCTACAGAAAACAACGTATTTTGAGTGCATGTGTTCTGTTACCTGTTCTTGTCTCCAGCTCTTCTTGTTGATGAGTGTAACATTAACAGAGGTGGGAGATGACAGTAGCACAGGTGGGATATACCCTGCCAACGCATCTGGGACATTCTCCACCACTTTAGTCTGGTCTACAGAGACAATCTGGGAGACAAGGTGGGAGAAGAACTGACTGATGAAATTTTAGTTGATTTTCTTGTAGAGTAAACTTTATAAGATTCTTCAGAAATGAGACAGCATGCATGGACTGGTTGACTGTGATAATTTCTAGATGTGTCTAGCAGAATTATTTGGATTGACAGAATTCTGTAGAATGTGTGTACTTGTCTATGAATGAGTACCTTCTGGACGTATGTCTGTTGCAGAACCACTGGTGCTGACAGAATGTTGTTGATGAACGTTGGATTCTGGGATACAGACAGAAGCTCAGTGGATGAGATGTTGGAGAGGACTGCTGAAGGAACGCCTCCTATGAGTGTGCCCAGGGTCACCAGGGAGGAGCCTTTGTTGATCTGTCAATCAGTAAATCAATTCTGATTAAATATTCAGCCAGTCAGCTTTAATTTGAGGCTATGGACATTAGGTCAGAACGGCAACATCTCTGAACAGCAAGTAGAGATCTGGTATTATAATTTGGCGGAAATGTAACTCTTCTATTATAGTACTCCTAAAATTCATTTAAAGTATGACTTGATAAATGAAAACCTGTATACAGCTACAGCATCTGCCCCCACAGTCAGAAACATCTTCAGAAAAGTCTTTAAGCCCAGATTACTGCATAAACAAATGTTGATCGAGAAACATGTCCTAATTTAAGAAATCATGTTCACCCCAAATCTCTCCAGGACATTATGTATATAAAAGGCTGTAATTCCTGTATGGTTTACCTGATACAGAGAAAAAATACTACTAAATTACAGCTAACATTCTTAAACCTCACAGACCTTGTCTATTTTTATATCCAATGTGCTGGTGGATAAAGCTAAAACAAAACAAATAAAAACTAATATTTTTGGACTGTACTGAAGGTAAGAAAATTGTGCAGGATGTAATTGCTTGAAGTTATGTACCCCGTTTTTAGATATAACAAACACTCAACAGACTCTCAGTAACATCAACACCATATCAATGATGTAGCACATGTGAACCCATGTAGATCATCAAGAGACTTCCAAGCAGGTAAGTAAATAAAATTGGTTTCTAATCTGCTTCATTCATTGAATTCATTTCACATCTGTAGATGTTTAACCGAGAGGAACTGAACATTAACAGGTTTAATAAAGACCATCACCATCCTCAACAAGCTGATACAGACACACAGACACCATCCTGTACCTGGAGACACACTGGATTAGGGTTTGGCTAAGGTTAAGGTTAGGATTAGGGCCACTGTTTGAGTTAGGATTAGGTTTTGAGTTAAGGTTAAGGTAGGGATTAGGATTAGGGCCGACGTGAGGGTTAGGATTAGGTTTTGGGTTGAAGTTAAGGATTGGGTTTAGGATTAGGGCCAGGGCGATGGTTAGGGTTAGGTTTTAGGTTGAGTTTGGGGTTACTTTCAGGATTAGGGCCAGCGTGAGGGTTAGGATTAGGTTTTGCGTTGAAGTTAAGGATTGGGTTAGGATTAGGGCCAGGGCGATGGTTAGGGTTAGGTTTTAGGGCCAGGGTGAGGGGTTAGGATTAGGTTTTGTGTTGAGGTTAAAGTCAGGGTTAGGGTTAGGGTTAGGGCCAAGGTGAAGGTTAGAATTAGTTTTTGTGTTGAGGTTAAGGTCAGGGTTAGGATTAAGGCCAGGGTAAAGGGTAGAATTAGGTTTTGGGTTAAGGTTAATGTCAAGCGTAGAATCTTGAGGCACACCATAATTAATATCTTAATATCTTCTGAAGTAATGGACCCACACTAACAAAATATATTTCAGGTAAATGTGTACAACCATCATAAGACAGTTTTAGAAAAAATCTGTATAATGTACACTCACGTTAAACCCTGCAGTAATGATGCTCTGGATGATGTTGTTGACCTGACCCTGGTTCCAGCCTGTGATGACGCTGAGTACTGGCAGGGTACTGTTAATGACACTGGGGGTAGCACCGCTTATCTGGCCCTCAGTCAGACCAATGCTCTGGTTGCCGAGCGACTGGATGGTGTCCGTGGACAAAGTGGGGAAGTTTGCCACAAGAGCTGCTGTGACCTGAGTGAAGAGGAGGATTATGGGCAACTCACATTATTAGAGAAAGACTGGTTAAGAAAGAGACTGATCACTGAAATGGTTAAAAAATTGGCTCGATTTACCTCTGGACTAATTTGTTGGCAGGATATTCTGATACTCTCAAGGATGGTCTGGCTGTCTGCAGCTCCAAGAGACGCAAACATGGAGCCAGGAGCTCCACACAAGAGCACACCTGGCAATCTAAACAAAAAACACAAGCTCAAACAGATAAACACCTATATGTACATAGACACAAACAGATGTACAAATAAGTTAGGATTCTGGATGTATAGCTGTAGTATTTAGTTTGTAGTGTGGTACCTGAGGGGACTGAGGTTAGGATTCTGGATGTATAGCTGTAGTATTTAGTGTGTAGTGTGGTACCTGAGGGGACTGATGTTAGGATTCTGGATGTATAGCTGTAGTATTTAGTGTGTAGTGTGGTATCTGAGGGGACTGAAGTTTGGATTCTGGATGTATAACTGTAGTTATTTAGTGTGCACTGTGGTACCTGAGGGGACTGAAGTTAGGATTCTGGATGTATAACTGTAGTTATTTAGTGTGTAGTGTGGTACCTGAGGGGACTGAGGTTAGGATTCTGGATGTATAGCTGCGTGCTGTAGTATGTAGTGACATCGGCTGCAATCCCCGAGTTGTTAAACAGCTGAAGATTCTCTGAGTTTTCCAGAAACACACTGATCTACAGAACACAATCAGACTCAGTAAGTTATAAAAACATTATGTGTATGGTAGTGTGTGTACACCATTTACTAGTAACATAAATAATTAACATTCAAAGT
The DNA here is from genome assembly GCF_904425465.1 of Colossoma macropomum. Taxonomy (NCBI): domain Eukaryota; kingdom Metazoa; phylum Chordata; class Actinopteri; order Characiformes; family Serrasalmidae; genus Colossoma; species Colossoma macropomum. Next base: position 643,914 of record NW_023494808.1, read on the forward strand.
AGCATGTACACGTGTGTGTGTGTGTGGGTTTGGTTGTGTTACCTTGCTGTCTGATACGAAGGACTGGAGGTCAGTGAGGGAGATAAAAGTGATGAAGAATCCAATGTTGTTAGCAAACCATGCAGTGGAATTCAGAAGAGGATCAGAGGAGTTATAGCAGCGGGGAGAGCCATCTGGAAGGTACCACAAAAACACAGACATATACTCTACAGTACAGATAAATATACAGTAAAGACACAATGAGGAGAAATGTAGCTGTGCTTACCGCTGCTGTTCAGATAAGCCTTTATAGAGCTGTACACATCAGCTGGGGTGAAATCAGTGGCTGAGTAATTATAGTTCTTCCCCAAGACTGACACCCTGCTCATAAAATACAGTAGTCATTTTCTGCAGAAATTAACTGTTTTAAATAAAAAGATGTCATTATTTGTGCTCAAAAAACATTTTAACGCTGCAATGAACAAAGACTCACAGTTTCCTGTATGACAGGCAGGAGGCGCTGCTGAGCTGGGTGGGGCTGATGAGCTGAGAGCTGAGGAAGGGCAGGTACTGAGCCAGTCTTACATTAAACCACTGATCCACCTCATCCTGAGACGAGGCGCTGAGAGCACGAGACCAAACGCACCCCAACGTCTGTCTGCCCACAGCTGCAGATACAACCGGCTGCTGCACAGAGAAACAGATGGAAAGAAGAAGAGAGAAGGAGAGATTTACATATGGATCACTGCATTAAATAACTCTCAGAGAGTGAAACTGAGTGAGAAACAGCAGAAATGAATGAAAGAAAAGCTGTACCGTCTGCAGGTACTGGTTGGTGCTGTTGTAGTTGTTGAGGAGCGTGCAGAGATCTGACCCGTTCCTGACTGTGTTCGGCCCATTTAAAAACTCATACAGTTCTTTCGGAGAGATGGAGCTCAACAACTACAGGACAGAGAGGAGAGCAACACAGTCATTATACTGAAAGAGATATGTGGATACATTCTCACCATTACTGACTGTTTAAGTCATGGACCATTAACTAATGTATTACTGAATGACTCATTGACTGTATTTCTAGCTGAATCCTGCATTTTCCTCAGCAGTACCTCTTGCTGTCGGTTGGCTGGTATAACGGACAAAAAGGCACTCAGGTCAGGAAATCCAAAACTGAGGAAGGAGTTCTTGAGGAAGACATAGAAGCTCCCTCCACCATAGCAACCCAAACTATTTGGCCCTGTGGAGCATAAACAACATAACAATCAAAACCAAATCTCAATGTGTTGACTTTTTTGTTTTAATTAGTTCTTATTAATTTGTGAGCAAAGGGCATACCTGTAAGGAGTTCCTGGATGTTGCTGTAGATTTGAGTCTGTGTGTCGCTGTTGAAAGATGATCTCAGAGAGTCCAAACTGCTCACTCTGTTACAGCACAGGAAGAAGTTCATCACAGTCATGCTACACAAACAAGACACACACTTCTTCCCTCTCTTTTACTTTTTACATAGGCCCATATTAAACATTCAGCAGAAACAAAATGCTGCATTATTTCTGCTCTTAGAATATTAAACATAATCCTAGAAACATTAATTGTGTTTCTGAATGTGTTTCTTACGCTGCCTGTCTGGTGTTGCAGCTCCTTCCTTTTATGATGTTGAAGTATGGTGTTACATCTGCGGCAGAGAGGCTGGAGAGGAGGGGCCTGAGCCGAACATTCACCCACTGCAACACTTCTGAATCAGGCACTGCTGAAGAGGACAGACCACCTCTTGCCAGAACAGCCTGGAGGAAAGCTCCCTTCACCTCACTGGAGTACAGTGATGCATTCAGCTGAGATAAAGAGATTTCATCACACAAACAAGGAGAAGGAATTAGAATTACATCACGAAAGTCTACCGGCTCACCTCTGTTCATCACTCAAACCGGCATCGCATTACTGGACTCATCATGCCTCATATTTACTCTTGCCTTTATCTTCATAGTGTCTGTTTGCAAAGTTTCTCACTTTGCTTGCAGGTTACCTTCTCCTGTCTCCTGTCTCCTCAGCACTTCTAGATTTGGCACGTTAGGCAACTTTATCAGCATTGACCTGGTACACACTCTCCATATATCAAGTTGTCCCCAGTAACCACTCGTTTTCATACAAGTTCTAGATGGCAGATTGGTCACTTTGATCTCCAAACTTGTGTGCCTCAAATTAAAGGCCATTCAGCACCACAAGGTGGACACTATGAGTACCTCATTATGCCGTTTGGTTTGTAAATGCACCAATGGCCAAAGGCCACAACTGCGAAAAACTCCAAAAGTTCTTGAGGTTCGCCCATTTTTATCAAAGACGTTCAACAGGAACATCGGTACTGTGGCAGCCCTACTCACATCTTCTTTAAGTGGACATATCTGCAAAGTGGTGAGGATGGACAAAGTAACTACTGCCTTTCTCAATTTCAAGGTACATTTTAACACAGTATATTCAGAGTTCTGGTGGCCTGCTATGATCTGATATGATGTGAGTACCTATGGTCACTTCTGTTCAGTGCATGCCACCATAAAATCACTATCCAAAGCTCACAAAATTCAGCCCCACTATAGTCCCATTCCTGATAACACAAGAATCACAAACATATATCTCTATTTTGTTAGAGACCTGCCTACATTTGACAGATACACTATCCTACATGTGGTTGTCAATAGAGTCATGCCACATCTGCTTTTCGTCCATGCCAACAGACCTCCATGTGGTTGAGGCCATGTTCCAGCAGGTATTCTGAGTATCTTGGTCTTCCTGAGGACATTGTTTACAACCAGGGTCCTCACTTCACCTCTCAAGAAAGTAGACGGACTGGGGATCTCTGTCAGCCTCACTTCAGGATACCACTCAGGCAAACGTACTCATAGGCAGTGGATCAGTTAAATCAGCAGTTAGGAAGGTTTCTGTGTATCTGATGCAAGCAGCAACATGAGTGATCTCAATTTCTATGTGTACAGAGACAACACACTGAGGCACTCTTCGAATGGATTAACACCTTTCTTAGTGTCACCCCAGTGGCCTTTTCCCAAGGAATCCAGTCCAGACAGCCGATCTTGTGGTTGATGGATTATTTCTGCAGGTCTGAAAGGGTTTGAGAGGCTTCCAAAGCACAGCTACAGAGAATGGTTTGATGGCAGAAAGAACTGGCTGACTGCCAGCACAGTGTACCTTTCATATCTCATATTTTCTCCATCTGCACTGATCACAAGGGATTGGAACCTCCATCTGCACCTGAGTTTGTCAGCCTCTGCCAGCTGCTGTTTAGGGCCAATGTGGCTTTCTATATAATGCAGTTGCCACAGAACTATCTTCTGACTTATCTATCTGTACCTAAGCTTGAGACACATGGTTCTTCTGTTTACAAAGTGAAGATCCTTCTAGACTCCAGGCATCACAGCTAACCCTCAGCCTGACCCGCTGACTGATGTGCCATTTCCATGTGCACTGTCCTGTTCCTTGCAGCATTCTGAAGCTGGAGTCATTCATCAGGTGGGAGATTCTATTGGACTCTGCGAATTTTACTGCCTCTCTATGGCACTCTGCATTGCTGGTCTGCTGATCAGTGGCTCCTCACTGCTGCTCACCTGCATCACTTTACTCAGTTAAGTACTCAATCATATATACCCCATACTTTCCGTTATGTTTCTTCATGAAATTTGTGAGTTTCTGAGTAATTTCTGCTTGCTGTGTATTCTCAGGTGTGCAGTGATTAGACAAATCTAGTGCATGCATTCTGCATTTTCCAATAGGAGGAACTAAAGCACAACCTCAACCTAAAGAAAGAATGAAGGACTGAATTAGTTGACTCCAAAGAATGGACAAGCATCTGCTGAGAATTGGTAAGTACCAGTATGTTGGGAGTGACGATGTCAAAGAAGGAGGCAAACTGGTTTGGGCTAATGGCTGCCATCACAGTGTTTACATCCTGAGGATCATGGAGTTGAGAGGGGTTGGAGCAAAGCTCTGCCAGCTGAGATGAAGTCAGAACCTCTGCTGCCTTCACCTAAAAGAATGAGAGAGAGAGAAAGCATGTGTGGGATGGAATTAGAGACTGAGAGGAAAGAACAATAGCACATATTTCATAAAAGGAGACATTTCAGGTACTAAAGCGAAGAATTTGAACAGCAACTGTGTTACTATTAAAAACCCAGTTCAGAAATTCATAATAATCACAAAACAGCTTTTATAATCTTTTGTTTCTTTGACTGTACTATCAGAACACTTATCAGAATGTGTGGTGAAAGTTGTGTAACTCACCCCATTGAAATCACTCTTGAGACTGATGATGTCAGAGAATGAGGCGAAACTCCTGAATTGGCCAAAATTCTTCACCATCCAGTCAGAGTCATTGCTCACTGACTGCACACAGGACTGACCTGAAAAACGGGGTTATATTACTTGGACCACTACCTCATACACACAAACAAACAAACAAATAAGTACATGCAAACATTTAACAAACCTTGGCTGGACTGGTACTTGAGGTAGTCCACTGTGTAACTGAAGACAGTTTTGGACTGTGTTGTAGACAGATCACTGTACACGTTATCAAGTCCTTTGACTCTGCAAACCCAACCACACAAAAATGAATTAATAAATGACACTACATGGAAGTGCATTGTGTGGATATGCCTATATGTATGCATATGAGGCCTTTTCTAAATTAAAGTGTTTATTCCTGTAGACAAGACTGTGCATGCAAACACAGACATGAGTGCATGTAGAGTAAAAACTCACATTTCCCTGTAGGAGTCGCAGCTGATGTTCTTGGGAATGACTGACAGGGAGCTTGGACCAATCCCAGGAAGGAAGAGATGGAGATAGGTCTGGAACCACAGGGCAAAGTCCTGTGGGCTGAAGGTCTGGGAATTGGCGCACCAGAGCTAGCAGTGTCATGTTCAGAATAGGGTCTGACACTGCTGTAGGGATTCTAGTCATGTTCATCTGAAAACACACAGCATTCTGGGTGAGACAGGCATTAAAAGTTGATACACTGGACAGCATCATTCATTGTGTTTAGTGGGATTATTGTGTCTTTCAAAGCTTAATATATTCATTTTTGAAAGGCTATTAAAAGTATGTGCCTGTTTGTGGACACAAGATGAAGAACACCTGTACATGTCAGCAGATCAAAGATACTCACCTGTACTGCACTCTGGCTGAAGGATGTAAAGAAGGTGTTAAGTTGTTTCTGATCTGAAGACTTGAGCACACTGCTGAACACCTCTCTAACCACAGACTCATTTCCCATCACTCCTGAACCTGGCTGCAGGATCAACTGTGCCTTCTGTTCACCGGTCAGTACATCTAACACCGCCACCTACAGGACAAAACATGCACATCATATCTTCTTTAGTTACTGAAGGAGGGGTATTCCACAAAGCAGGATTTATCCTAAGCCATAAATAAGGACTGTGATATATTACTAACTGGTTATCTTTGATGAAAATATTACTGATATGAAAAATAGCGGTAAAATGTACTTGTTAACTGTAGAAAAAATTACCATAGTAAAAATAAAACAAAAACAAAGTATAAACCAAAAGTATAATATACAAACTAAAGTAGAACTAAAAACAAAAACTAAACAAAAATCAAGAAGTAAACAATTTGGTTTTGTATTTTCAGTGCATGAAGGGAAGTTTAGAATTGGACCCCTTATGGGTTTTTAAAGAAACTTGCAGCCTAGTTTTGCAAATTCTCTTGTTGTGCAACTTTAGCATTGATGAAGGAGCAGCCTTCACCAGTACTGAACAGAACTAAAGTCCAGTTTGGGATTACTCTGTATACAAGCTGGTTTCTGACTGAAGCAGATGTTTGAAAGGAGCAATGCTAAAAGGAACACTAAAAAGAAATAAAGGAAACCACATTTTGAGATGCTCCCTGTGTGCATGAGGGGATGCATCTGAACATCATAAGTCTGAAGACATATTGATATAAATGCTGTTAGAGACAAAGGGGTCACTAAGACTGTGAGTATGAGTATATTACCTTAATGAATTATGTTTGTCAGTTTATACATATAAAAATTGTGTTTGAGTTGTAACAAACATCACTTGTAGTGCATAGTTTTGTAGTTCACATTGAAATTGTGCATTATGAACTGCTTATCCTACCATTGTCAAACACCTTCTAGCACAGCTTTCACCATAACGCTAAAAACTAAAACTGAAACTAAGTAAAAACGTGAACTCTTGCTTTCCACAAAATAAACACTGAACTAAAACTACTAATGCTCCAGTAAAAGTACAAAGACACCGTAATCAAAGACAAAACTAATTTAATTTTCGAAAACTATAACAACCCTGCTATGGAAATTCTCCTTTGTAAAAAAATCACACAGATCGACTGAGCTGTGCTTAAAAGCAATATAAGGACGATGGAATGTTGCGGCTCTCTTCAATAAAATTTTATGACACTAAAATAAAACTGCTGTCAGATCAGTGTGCTCTTCGAAGTGAAAGAGGCTAATTTACCCCAGAAATGTTGAACTGTGTCAGCTGAGCGTAGGACACATAGCTGGAGAATTGGCCGAGGTTAGCAGTGAGCCAGTCTGCATCCATCTGGACATTCACTCTGCAGGCTGCATATGACAAATGAATGTTATGTTAGCAAAGCTTGTAGTTAAGGAATATTGATGTTGGTTTTCACTGTGTCTAGTGTGATGGTACTGACAGGTAACATACCTGGTTGATTAATTTGTTGTATGTATTGCTTCAGGTGTGCCAACAGAACAGCCACAATTCCCTGTTTTACATTTTCTGGCATTTTTGCAGAAACACTGCTTAATCCCCGAACACTGGAAGGAAAAGAGAAAGCTGATTTTAAAAGAACAATCAAAGGTACAGAGACACAAAAGTGCACAGGAACAAGACAGCAATCAAGTCACCTGATGTGAACTGACATAATTTCGTAAAGCAACCTATGTTGTGCACCCAGTCCCCGCCTCCAACCCCGCCATTGTAACAGAGTCTTTTCCTGTAATGCTTGATGCCACTAAAGAATACAGAGCAATGAATCTGAAACCACTCATCAATACAAAATCTCTTCAGATTAAAAAAACTTAATTATAAGGTATTTGACCCATTTTAGTGTAGACTTTGACAAACATTTTGGTTCTCTATATACTGGAAGACTTAATGGAGTGCTTCATGCCATGTACCGTAGGAAGGGTGCAACATCTTTAGAGGAAAAACAGCCTAAAAACTTGAGAGATTTTCCACCATACTTACCAGGACGGATGAGGCTCTGTTCTTTATAAACATCCTTCTTTTTATGCCACTATAATTGTGACTAGCAAACCCCAGATGCTCATATTTGTGGTTAGAGTTTGTTGGTATGGAGGTGGCATCTAGCTGTAATTTTAAAGACCTACTGCAAATCTCCCATCATGGTCTTTAGAGAAATGTTTGTCTCACTAAACATCTTCCATATGGTGGGCAGGGATAAAATAAACATGCAGGCATATTCATTATGGCTCTGGTGGTTTCACACTTTTAATTATTTTCAGGTGTGTAGCCATTGGCTGATTCATGCAGGTCAATGGACATATTTAATTTGTGTATTTTCTAATTTTCCCCATGTTGATGAATGATGATTAAGGGAATTTGGCCTCTGTATCACCTCTTATTTATAACCCAAGCCATTTTTTCCATGATATTATCTTACTCATCTTTGCCAAGGGTGCCAATAATTATAGAGCTGACTGCAAAATAGCATATTTGAATGTTAGTTTAATAATGGAATGTTCCTTTAAACTCAGTATATCATATGAGGACCAAATTTATTTAATGTGTTTTCACAACCTAAAGAAACAAATGTCTTTAATTCTAACTTGAACTGGACAAATGAAAGATACCAATGCACTCACATCACTCGGTAGTTAGTGCAGTTGGTGTTGCTGATGGTTGTTACTAGCATCTCTGCAGTGAAACTAGGAAGGACAGGGTTCAGCTTGACCTCAAACCACTTGATCCAGTCAAGGGTTTCAAACTGTGGAAACTCAATGCTGATGATTTTAAAGGTTCGCTTCATCATCACATCTCTCACAGCAGGGATGATATCGGCAACCTGCTGAGAAACAATGCAACAGGTGGGAATGGTACTTGAGGTGAATGCCTCGGGTCAGGTCACAGATGCCACCCTACTGCAAAGCTTGTTTGTGCTACAGATTCAGATAGTGTAAGCATGTCACTTACCTCCTGTTCAGTGAGGGCTGTGAAAAACTCATCCACATTCTTGAAAGCATCGCCTTTCTCTAGTCGATCGAACACCTGGTCCATCTGACTTGTGCTGTTCAGTGCTCCAGAGGTCAGAGTGAGTTTGGCTGCTTGGCTAGGGGTCAGCAGGTCCAAAGAATCTAACTGCAACATGACACACAGACCAGTGGTTAGTGCCCAGGCCGACACATGACATTAAACCCACAGTCAATGTACAATTGGTGCAAGTCTGATGTTACTCACGCTGGAGAAATTGGTATTTAGACTTTGAAGTTGTTTCAAGGTGACATAAGCAGAGAAGTTGCCAAAGTTCTTTTGCTAGCCAGTCACTGCTGCCAGAAGTGCTGGAAACACAACTGGGATCTAAAATCGTAACAGAGGAGCAAGCAACACAATCAGAACATTAATGCTTTCAGTTAGTTAAGTGTCACTTTTGATGAAATAACACAAATATCCTTAAAAAGGGAAAACTGGTCAACTGTCAGTTAAAGTAACATTGCTGTTTAAATACCTGACAGGTCGTCTCTTGAGAGGAAGGGATAGATGAAATCAGTGACGACAGACATTTTTTGATTCTCTTCCATAAGTGTTTCCTGCATGCTAAGAGCTTCCACCCTAAGTTGGATGAGATCATAAGTTGTGATAGACTGCTTGCATTTTCTTAAAAAACTTAATGCCATAAATCTCAGCTGTGACATTCCACTAGCTATACTTACACAACTTGGTAGGTCTGACAGCTGAACTTCTTGGAACTGAGACTGGAAAGGAAGTCTGCAGACACTGATGACAAAAATGGTCTGAGCCTCATCTGGAACCACTTGGTGATGAAAGTGGTATCTATAAGCTGTGCAGCACTGAAGTTGTTGATTTTCACTTCACCGATTGCATCGAGGACATATGGGTCAGGAAGACCCGTGTTAAAGGTCTGAAAGAAGCAGTATATATTTAATATATGATTCAAAAAATTGTTTCTTACTTACTAAGTGCTAATCAACAGTACATACCATGCTGGAGCACTTATCCAGTGCTTCGTCCAAAGACACTGAAAATCTCTGGAAGAAGAGCGTCCAAATTTCTTTGGAGTAGACCATGTTGCTTTCGTAATTTGCATGTGAGAAGTGTGGTCAGATCATTGGAGGACAGAGCAGCAACCTTGAGAGACAAGAATGTGCAAGGAAAGACAGAAAGAGAGGTTTATGTAGTTGAGTAATTGGCATTCTGTTACTTAAAAAGGGTTTGACCTATGGAGATATGTTTTGCATCCAAGACTCACTGATGAACAGGCATAGTCAGCGATACTGAAGTTGCAGAGCACTGCAGAGAGACTTCCTGACAAGAGCTGAGTCTCAAGCAGATGACTGTGGAGGAAAAAAAATTATATATATATAAAACATCAAATACATTTGTAAAATATCATCTCTTAATGTTTCCCACTCAAAGCTCACCTGTCTACACCTTGACAAGCATTTTTTGCTGCTGTGGTAGCTCTGTTAGTGATGGCAGTAGTGGTACTGAGGCCAAAATTGGCAGAAGATGCAATTCCAGTTGGGGTGGTGATGTTGAAACTAGCAATGGTCGTGGAACCAGTGCTGATAGTGACAGTGGTGTTGACAGTGGTGGCTGTTATAGTTTCATAGTTGGTAGGGACGCTGGCAGTGGTTTCAGTGATGCTGGTGTTATGTACTTCGCTGATACTGACAGTGGTCATGGCACTGTAACTGATGACAGTGGTACTGGCAGTAGTAGGGGTGGTGGTTAAAGCAGTGGAGTCATTATTAGTGACTGTGTTGTTGATATTTCCATTTAGAGTGTTTACAGTGGTGGTGTTGACACTAGCTGTGATTATGGTGAAGCTGGCACTGGCAGTGGTGTTGAAACCTGCAGTGGTGTCGAGGCTTGCGGTTGTGGTGTTTGTGTGGCTGGCAGTGTTGCCAACATTGCCATTTGTGGGGCTGACAGTGGTGGGGCTGAAACTAGTAGTTATGATGGTCGTGTTGGCACTGGCAGTAATGTTCAGGCTTGCAGAGGTGGCATTTATGCTGGTGTTGTTGACATTGCTAATTATAGGACTGACAGTGCTGGTGTTAGCACCTGCCGTGATGATGGTGGTGTTGGCACTGGCAGTAGTAGTAGCAGTGATGTTGAGGCTTGCAGAGGTGGCATTTATGCTGGTGTTATCGACAATGCTATTTATAGGACTGACAGTGGTGGTGTTGACACTCGCAGTGATGATGGTGGTGTTGGCACTGGCAGTAGTAGTGGCAATGATGTTGAGGCTTGCAGAGGTGGCATTTATGCTGGTGTTGTTGACATTGCTAATTATAGGACTGACAGTGCTGGTGTTAGCACCTGCCGTGATGATGGTGGTGTTGGCACTGGCAGTAGTAGTAGCAGTGATGTTGAGGCTTGCAGAGGTGGCATTTATGCTGGTGTTATCGACAATGCTATTTATAGGACTGACAGTGGTGGTGTTGACACTCGCAGTGATGATGGTGGTGTTGGCACTGGCAGTAGTAGTGGCAATGATGTTGAGGCTTGCAGAGGTGGCATTTATGCTGGTGTTGTTGACATTGCTAATTATAGGACTGACGGTGCTGGTGTTAGCACCTGCCGTGATGATGGTGGTGTTGGCACTGGCAGTAGCAGTAGCAGTGATGTTGAGGCTTGCAGCGGTGGCATTTATGCTGGTGTTATTGACAATGCTATTTATAGGACTGACAGTGGTGGTGTTGACACTCGCAGTGATGATGGTGGTGTTGGCACTGGCAGTAGTAGTGGCAATGATGTTGAGGCTTGCAGCGGTGGCATTTATGCTGGTGTTGTTGACATTGCTATTTATAGGATTGACAGTGGTGGTGTTGACACCTGCTGTGATGATGGTGGTGTTGGCACTGGCAATAGTAGTGGCAGTGGTGTTGAGGCTTGCAGAGGTGGCTTTTATGCTGGTATTGTTGACACTGCTATTTATAGGATTGACAGTGGTGATGTTAATGCTAGGCTTAACAATGGTGGTGCTGGCACTGGCAGTGGTGTCGAGGCTTGCAGTGATGGAATTTATGCTGGTATTGTTGATATAGGCATTTACGGGACTGACCGTAGTGGTGCTGACATTAGCAGTGCTGGTAGTGTTGGCACTGACAGTAGTAGTGACAGTGGTATTAAGACTTGCAGTGGTGGCAGTTATGCTGGTGTTATTAACATTGTTATTTATGTTGTTGACACTGGCATTTATTAGGCTGACAGTGGGGGTGTTGAAGTCTGTAGTGACGGTGGTGCTGGCATTGGCAGTAGTAGCAGCATCAAAGCTTGCAGTCGTAGCATTTATGCTGGTGTTATTGCTATTGCCCTGTACAGTGTTGCCAGTGGTGGTGTTGATGATAGCAGTGATAATGGTGGTATTGGCACTTACAGTGAGGGCGGCAGTGGTATGGAGACTTGCAGTGGTGGCATTTATGCTGGTGTTGTTGACATTGTCATTTATGTGGCTAACTGTGGTGGTGTTAACGCTAGCAATGTCAATGGTGATGTTAGCACTCACAGTAGTAGTAGCAGTGTTGAGGCTTGCAGTGGTGACGTTTATACTGGTGTCATTGACACTGACATTTATAGGGCTAATGGTAGTGGTGTTGACAAAATCAGTGACTATTTTGGTGTTGGCACTGGCAGTAGTAGCTGCAGTGATGTCAAGGTTTGTGGTGGTGGCATTTAGGCTGCTGTTGTTAAGACTGCCATTTATGGGGCTGACAGAGGTGGTGTCATCACTAGCAATGATTATGGTAGTGCTGGCAGTGGAACTGGCAGCAATATTGAGGCTTGCACTGGTGGCATTTATTCTAGTCTCACTGACATTGACATTTATGGGGCTGACTGTTGTGGTGTCGACAAGATCACTGATTACTGTAGTGCTGGCATTGGCAGTAGTAGCTGCAGTGATGTGAAGGCTTGCAGTGGTGGCATTTAGGCTGCTGTTGTTGATACTGCCATTTATGGGGCTGACAGAGATGGCATCAACACTAGCAGTGATCATAGTGGTGCTGGCAGTGGAACTGGCTGTAACGTTGAGGGTTACAGTGGTGGCATCTCTGCTGGTGTCATTGACATTGACATTTATGAGGCTGACAGTTGTGGTGTTGTCAAGATCAGTGATTATTGTAGTGCTCTCACTGGCAGTAGTAGCTATAGTGATGTCAAAGCTGGCAGTGGTGGCATTTAGGCTGCTGTTGTTAAGACTGCCATTTGTTGGGCTGACAGAGGTGGTGTCATCACTAGCAGTGATCATAGTTGTGCTGGCAGTGGAACTAACAGTGATGTCAAAGCTTGCAGTGGTGGCATTTATGCTGATGTCATTGACATTGACATTTATGAGGGCTGACAGTAGTGGTGTTGACAAGATCAGTGATTATTGTAGTGCTCGCACTGGCAGTAGCAGCTGAAGTGATGTCAAGGCTTGCAGTGGTGGCATTTAGGCTGCTGTTGTTGACATTGCCATTTATGGGGCTGACAGAGGTTGTGTCTTTACTAGCAGTGATCATAGTGGTGCTGGCAGTGGAACTGGCTGTAATGTCGAGGCTTGCACTGGTGGCATTTATGCTGGTGTCATTGACATTTATGGGGCTGATACTAGTGGTGTTAACAAGATCAGTGTTTACTGCACTGCTCGCACTGACAGTAGTAGCTGCAGCGATGTCAAGGCTTGCAGTGGTGGTATTTAGGCTGCTGTTGTTGAAACTGCCATTTAGGGGGCCGACAGAGGTGGTCTCATCACTAGCAGTGATGATAGTTGTACCGGCAGTGGAAATGGCAGTGATGTTGAGGCTTGCAGCGGTGGCATTTATGCTTCTGTCATTGACTTCAACATTTATGGGGCTGACAATTGTGGTGTCATCACTAGCAGTGATCATAGTTGTGCTGGCAGTGGAACTGGCTGTAATGTTGAGGCTTGCAGTTGTGGCATTTATGCTGGTGTCAGTGACATTGACATTTATGAGGCTGACAGTTGTGGTGTTGACAAGATCGGTGACTACTGTAGTGCTCACACTCGCAGTAGTAGCTGCAGTGATGTCAAGGCTTGCAATGGTGGCATTTAGGCTGCTGTTCTTAAGACTGCTGTTTATGGGGCTGACAGAGGTGCTGTCATCACTAGCAGTGATGATAGTGGAACTGGCAGTGGAACTGGCAGTGATGTCAAGGCTTGCAGTGGTGGCATTTATGCTGGTGTCACTGACATTGACATTTATGGGGCTGACAGTAGTGGTGTCGATAAGATCAGTAATTATTGTACTGATTGCACTAGCAGTAGTAGCTGCGGTGATGTCAAGGCTTGCAGTGATGGCATTTGGGCTGGTGTCATTGTCATTGCCATTTATGGGGCTGACAGAGGTGGTGTCATCACTTGCACTGATCATAGTGGTGCTGGTAGTGGAACTGACTGTAATGTTAAGGCTTGCAGTAATGGCATTTACGCTGGTGTCATTGACATTTATGGAGCTGACAGTTGTGGTGTTGATAAGATCAGTGATTATTGTACTGCTCGCAATGGCAGTAGCAGCTGCAGTGATGTCAAAGCTTGCAGTGGTGCCACTTGGGCTGGTGTCATTGACATTGACATTTGTTGGGCTGATTGTTGTGGTGTTGACAAAATCAGTGACTATTGTAGTGCTCACACTGGCAGTAGTACCTGCAGTGATGTCAAGGCTTGCAGTGGTGGTATTTAGGCTGCTGTTGTTGAAACTGCCATTAAGGGGGCCGACAGAGGTGGTGTCATCACTAGCAGTGATCATAGTGGTGCTGGCAGTGGAACTGGCTGTAATGTTGAGGCTTGCAGTTGTGGCATTCATGCTGGTGTCAGTGACATTGACATTTATGAGGCTGACAGTTGTGGTGTTGACAAGATCGGTGACTACTGTAGCGCTCACACTGGCAGTAGTAGCTGCAGTGATGTCAAGGCTTGCAATGGTGGCATTTAGGCTGCTGTTGTTAAGACTGCCATTTGTTGGGCTGACAGAGGTGGTGTCATCACTAGCAGTGATCATAGTGGTGCTGGCAGTGGAACTGGCAGTGATGTTGAGGCTTGCAGTTGTGGCATCTCTGCTGGTGTCATTGATATTGACACTTACAGGGCTGATAGTAGTGGTGTTGTCAAGATCGGTGATTATTGTAATGCTAGAATCGGCAGTAGTAACTGCAATGATGTCAAGGCTTACAGTGGTGGTATTTAGGCTGCTGTTGTTAAGGCTGCCGTTTATGGGGCTCACAGAGGTGGTGTCATCACTAGCAGTGATCACAGTGGTGCTGGCACTGACTGGAGAATAAACAGTGGTTTTGATGCTGGTAGTGGTTGTATTAAAAATAGTCTGTGTGGTAACATTCAGATCAGTGCTGTTGATAGTGGTGGTGTTGACACTATCGACTGTGGTCACAGTTGTGTTTGCACTAAAAGTGCTTTTAGTACTAGAATTAATGGCAATGACAGTGACACTGGAAGTGTCAGTGCTGTTCAGGCCAGCAGTGGTGGTAATACTACTTGTACGGATGCTGGCAGAGGTAGTGATTGTGTTGGTTGCAGCTGCAGTAGCAGTGACATTTGTATCAACACTGGCGTAGGCATTGTTCTCATTGTTGGAAGCAGTGGTGCTGGTGCTTGCAGTGGGTACTAGTTATGGTGTTGTTATAATTATTACTGTCTATGTTGACAGTGTTGGTGACGGGTACAGATGTAGAGATGATGACATCAGGTATACCCAACAGCAGGTCAATATTCAGGGTGTTCAACTCAGACTGTTTCTGCTGTTTCTGCCAGGACTGAATCACAGAAGAGTTCTCAAACAGCTTCAGATCAGCCACATTTGCCCCCTAAGAGATCACGCACTGTACTCACACTCAGGGCCTGAAACACAAATACATTTTTGTTTCAGTATAAAACCCAGTTCTCAATATGTATTATTTTAGCTCTTTATTGCATATTGACTAATACCAAAAATACATTTTATTCTTTTGCTGTTTCGCACCATAATGACATCAAAGTTCAGACTTAAGAAGATATCGATGTCCATGCTGATGTTCAGAGCAGAAAGAGCTTGTATATCCTCAAGAGGAGCTCCACCTAAACACACACACACAAGTCAGTAAATAGAATATACTTTGTTTCCAAGCTGAGTGAGTAACTCAAAGAAACACATAAAAGTCCCTTTACATATATAAAGAAAAAAAAACAACAGAATTATGAAGTGGAAAGTATTCACATAGCACTGTTGTTTTTTTTTATTTGTCATTTTCTGGAATATTTGTTATGTTTTATAAATACCTCATTATATTGCTGTTTTCCATAGATTTTAAGTAATCAAATCTGTGAAAATGTTGATTATGCTTTTAGCTATTTCATACTACTTTGTTTCTAAAGCACATTTAACAGTGCCAAACTCTTGAGAGAAATTGTGTAAAAAATTACAAATCCATTAATGGTCTTACAACAAACCTCAACTGAGAAGATCCAATACACTATTTATGTTCCACTTTATTTGGATAGCCCCAGTGGATTATCTACAGATGTTCAAACTGATAACAATATAGCTGGTGATTCTCAACACGGTTGAATTTCAGCAGTGTAAGGGTTAGGAATTGGACCAGGGTTAAGAATTGCACAAATTAAGAAGAATTTAACAGATAATTTGTTGGATAATAGTTAAACGCAAAGTAAGCATCTATAAAGCATCTACAATTTCATCCAAATACAGTGTTATCATTAAACTTTGTTTTGGTTCATTCAAACATTCTGTATTTTCATATATCTTAAATATTTTCTATGTAATTTTTATCTTTTTTATATACCATTAAACTATATGTCTTGCTTTTAGGTCAGTATGCGCACAGAAGTTTTTATTGTGCAAATTAAAAAACTGGTACGTGGTAAAGTTATTCTACTCTAATTTCTGGATTAATTTGAATCACAGGTAAGTACTGATGAGTTTTATGGATGTTGGGCACTGAAAAAGGACTTAACTGAAATGTGTTTGTTTGTGAGTTTGCATGTGGGTGTTTTACCCAGGTAAGGGCTGATAAGTTCGTAGTATGTTGTGGGGTCGCTGAGCTCAGTGCTGAATGAGGAGTTGGCGATGCTGTACAGAATTGATTTCTGATCAACAGAGCACGAGGATATATCCAAACCATATACATTCCTGCACAGAGAAGAAGAAAGAAGGCTGCATGTGTACTTCACCTATACAATATGCAATAGACCACACATGATATACAACTTATGAAGCATACTTTAGGTGCAGGTCTGAATATACGTACCTGTCTACTCATGGGCATATGTGTGTGCTGGTGTACTTACCTCAAGCTATCAGCAGTGATGGTTTTGAGGACAATGATATCCAAAGAACAGATGTTTGCGCCGATTGCAAATAGTTCAGCACTTCCCAGAATGTTACCAGGCACACTCAGATACCTCATAATCACTGCAGCACTCTACAACAAACAATCACAAACATTCATTTTTCATACAAACTTACAGTTGTATGCGAAAGTTTGAACCCCCTGTCAAATACCAGGTTTTTTCCACATGCAAAATACCTTAACAAATTCTCTACAAGGAGCAAACTGAATTAACTTAATGATATGTTTCTGCACATTTTTGTATACAATTTATACAACCCCATTTCCAAAAAAATTAGGACGCTGTGCAAAATGTTAATAAAAACAAAATGCAATGATATGCAAATCATTTAAACCCTATATGTCATTTACAATAGTGCAAAGACAACAACTCAAATGTTGAAACTGAGAAATTTCATTGTTTTTTGAAAAATATATGCCTATTTTGAATTTGATGCCAGCAACATATTCCAAAAAAGTTGGGACGGGGGCAACAAAAGGCTGGTAAAGTTGTGTAATGCTTAAAAAAAAACACCGGGTAGTTAATTGGCGACAGGTCAGTAACATGATTGGGTATAAAGGAGCATCTCAGAGAGGCGGAGTCTTTCAGAAGTAAAGATGAGGAGGGGTTCACCACTCTGTGAAAGACTGCACCATCAAATAGAGCAACAATTCAAGAATGTTTCTAAACATAAAATAGCAAAGAACTTTTGCTTTTCATCATCTACGGTACATAATATCATTAAAAGATTCAGAGAATCTGGAGAAATCTCTGTATGTATAGGACAAGGCCAAAAACCAGTATTTGCTGGCCGTGATCTTTGGGCTCTCAGGCAGCACTGCATTAAACAGACATGATTCTGTAGTGGAAATCACTGCATGGGCTCAGAAACACTTCTGAAAACCACTGTCTGTGAAAACAGTTCATCACTGCATCCACAAATGCAAGTTAAAACTCTAAAATGCAAAGAGGAAACCAACTATAAACATCTATAAAGATCCAGAAATGCTGCCACCTTCTCTGGGCACGAGCTCTTTTAAAATGGACTGAGGCCTGTGGTTCGACGAATCAACATTTAAATTTCTTTTTGGAAATCATTAATGCTGTGTCCTCCGGGCTAAAGACTACTAAGCTTGTTATCAGTGCACAGTTCAAAAGCCAGTATTCATGATGGTATTGGGGTGCATTAGTGTACATGGCATGGGTGATGTGCACATCTGTGAAGGCACCATTAATGCTGAATGATATATACATGCTTTGGCAACATATTATGCCATCCAGACGACGTCTTTTTCAGGGAAGGCCTTGCTTTTTTCAGCATTACAATGCCAAACCATCTCTGCATTAAAATGTGTAACTTATTAACACTTAGAAAATCAACAACATGGAATTTGACCAGGGGGGCAAACTTTTGCATATGGCTGTATCCAAAACACAGCGCTTCTGCAAAATATAGACTTCTTCAGCTGGTTTCACCATGTTACTAGCCCCACTTAGTGGATGTCTGTAATCAGCAGTAATGATCAGCTGGTACCTGTAATAATGTTTTAGCCCACACTGCAACACAAAGAATCCAGTGTATCCCACACATATGCACTTGTAGACATGCTACCTGCTCTGAGGTCCAGTCTCCATCATAAGGGTCCATCAGAGAGAACAGTGTGTCAATTGTGGTGATGCTCCACTTGTTGATGTCACTAACATTGGCCACACGAGATGTGGAGCCCAGTAGCTGTATTACACTCTCTGGAAGGCCTGATGGGTAGAGCTGTAACACATACACACCCTTCAAACACTTACAAACCACAACACTGTAATGGAAACACCTTGAACATATGCACACATCATCACAAAACACATATCATATTCAAATCAACACACACTGTCAGAAAGGTCGGAGAGCTGGGCCGGAAACATACTCATGCACATCAACACACTCCATAAATAAAAACATGTACACTATAGATTGTGCCTGCAACATACAGACAAACTGACCTGGTTTAATTTGTTCAGAATGATCATCTGGTAGGTGGCATCTAGCACTTTTTCAGTGATGGCTGCCAGGTTGTCATTCAGGACAGTGATGTCCAGACACAAATCAAACTGTGTAGAGTCATAGTCATAAGGGAACGCCTCATCTGCAATCGTCACTGCTGTGATGTTGCCGACAGTACAGTCTAAAGAACACACACATGCATGCATTATACACAACCATCTACACAGACCACACGTTTTCATTCACATCACAGATACAGTGGTGCCTGTTGATACCTGCAGAACGTTTGAATCTGACGGTCATGTATGCTTTAAACAATCTGCTCAGCTTCCACTTCTGGGTCTTCCTTTTTCTCAGGAATGGCAAGAATGATCTGAGATACCTTTTCCTTACAGGCTAAAACAACATGAACATACAAAAATAAATTAAAACAACACACCCTATGTCATACACAGAATGTAAACTATGACTATAGACTGGCGATGTGAAACAAAAAATATGCATAAATAAATAAACATACCGAACTAAATTGACTCCAGAAGTCTCGTTTGAGGTAGAGGGGGAGGATGCCCAGCTGCCGTAGAGTCTGCTGATTCCATGCTGAGGGATTTCTGAGAAAAAACATGAGGTGTGTTTGAGACTTCCAAACACTTCCATACACTCTATTTTTTTTGACACACATTCACAACATACTGGGGCAAATCAGACTATCAGATGTCTTTGACTGGCTCTTCCCTGAGAAAGTACTACACAAATTCTGAATTCTGAGGAATTCTAAGCAATTATTTCATTAAAACTAATAATAATGTTCATTATTCTGTGTTTATCTGTTCCCTAAAGTTTGTTTGCTCCTTGCATGGTTTTGCCAAACACTGATTTCTTGTTTTCTTTACAGGGTTAAGTTTAGACTTCATATCAAATCTAGTGGTCTCAACTGCTAACATGATAATTGTATTTTACTTTATTCATTTTGATAATGCAGAGGATTAATTGAAAACAGCATTTGCATCTATCTTACACTCAGCTGACTGCAGTGTGGCACAGTGACTACTGCAACCTTACCCTGTCAACATGGACAACAACCCTATTCTCCCCAGACCACAGTAATCTCAGATGATTACCTTGTCTCATATGGACTCAATTTTATTATATGCTCATCAACACTATTGGGTCAAGTGTATTACATCATGCTTCATAGCTAGTAGTTTTACTGAAAACTAACATAATAAATATTATAATAAAAAAAAATAATATAATAATAAATCTAAAGTAAATGCTACAGTCAATTCTGATCATTGGCTTCTTGTTTCTCAGCTCATTAGTCTGGGTATACACTCACTGAACACTTTATTAGGAACACCTCCTTGTTTCTACACTCACTGTTCATTTTATCAGCTCCCCGTACCATATAGGTGCACTTTGTTTTTCTACAGTTACAGTACGCTGAGAAACAGATGGACTACATTGCAGAACTACAAAGTGTTCCTATATGGTCAGTGGAACTGATAAAATGGACAATGACTGTACAAAGTGCTTGGTAAGTGTTTATGCTCTATCAAGTTTGTTTGTTCTCAATGCCAAGTAGTTTATCGCATGTATACGCCGAATGTTAAATGTTGCCCCTCAACAAAAAAGGTCTCAAAATGTTAAACACATATAAAGCAATCTTTAAAAGTTTCTAAATACATGTGCCAAAAGCACATTATATTAAAGTTGTTTCTCACCCATAAGGAGTGTTGCCAATGTAAAGCAGTGCCTGTATAGCATCGACCTGAGAGTCAGAAAGATCATCACAGTTCTTCAGTTTCTCCAGGATGAGTGGGTGAGAGTTCTGGATGTAGGAGGAGTCCAGTGTGCAGACCATATTGCCCAGAACCTCCACTTGATCGCTGGTCAGACCTGCACCAGATATACCCTACAAGAGCACAGATGAAGTATGAGTGTGAAACAGACTGAGAGAGTGTTAGTGTGTATGAGTTTGTGTTTCACCAGACAGGAGTGTGTTTCTTAAAACAGTTTTTTTGAATTCATGTCAGTGAATATGAATCTGAATATAAATGACTGTGTGCATGTTTTACCAAGCAGTCCCGTGCATTCTTGAACAAGATGGACTGTCTATTGAGGACGCTGGAAAGAACCGAGAAATCTGCTCCACCCAGAGCACCGAAATATGACCTGCAGTTCACCTTCTGCACCTTCTCATAGCTACAATAAACACAAAATAAAACAGATGAAATCTTCTGGTTTACAGGAAATATATTTAATGCTTTAAAGACAGGGTTAGAGAGAGAGAGACTAAGATTGACTGTGTGTGTGTGTGTGTGTGTGTGTGTGTGTGTGTGTGTGTGTTTGTTACACACCTGTAATAGAGAAGCATGTCCGAGGGGAAATCAGTGAAGGTCAGAGATGAGTCATCTTTCACATAGCGGTACATGCAGGTCAGCTGGAACACAGAAAACCCACCATTAAACCAATGTTATATCAGCTGCTCCTTCTACTTACACAATGATAATGTGGTAAATTGTCTGTCTATTCATATTGACTAACACTGAACCAAAGGGCTACAGTTGAATATTAGCCAAAATGGCTAAACTGGCACATTTACAGATGTTTATTAATGTTAATTGTCTCTGAATATCAGACTGTATGTACCTGAGACTCTTTCAGGATGACCTTGTTCCTGCCTGTACGTGGTCTACAGGCTTTCACCAGCTGTTCAACTTTCTGCAGTGGTAGATTCCTAACTGAGCTGCAGGTGAATCCCTGCAGTATCGACTCTGACAGCCTGCAGGGGGAGACACACACATACAAGCATCACACAGAGACAAACAAAGATGTAATGTACAGCCATGTATTCAATTAAAAAAAAAACAATTATAAGGAAGTTTTCAGAACCAAAAAGAAAAAAGATGAAGACTAAGCTGTGGAGTTAGTGAGGTTTAGTTTCTGAGTTTGTCAGAATCATGGTTAGCCAGAGCTGGGGTTAGTCAGGGTTAAGGTTAGTCTAGGTTAGTCAGGATCATGGTGTATATGCGTAAATATATGCATTGCAATTATGCTGTGTTTACTTCTGTATTTTGTATTTTTTTCCTTATAGGTTTTAGCACTGGCTTAGGTTTTTTGCAGCATCTTAGCTCAAGGGTAGTTTGGACTGTAACCTTTCTGTACTATCTAGGATACGTTCTCTAAGTATAACCTTATTAATATGCTGTAATGCAAATGTAAATATTATTGTAATTCATGGTTACTCAGGGTCAGGGTTAGTTAAGATAGGTCAGGGTCATTTAGGGTCAAAGTAAATCAAGATCAGTCAATTATTGTTATTATTAGCCAGGGTCAAGGTTAGTCAGGTTATTCAGGGTTAGTGTTAGTCGGGGTCAGATTTAGTCGGAGTTTGTCAGGGTTAGTCTGTGTGAGGGTTAGTGAAGGTTAGTCATGGTTAGGCACAATTGGTCAGGGATAATCAGGGTCATGGATAGTCAGGGTAGGGGTTCGTCAGTGTTAGAGTAAGGGTGAGTCAGGGTCAAGGGCAGTTTATCAGATACTGTCAGAATCAGAGTCAGTCATGGCTAGTCACGGTAAGTTGGAGTTACAAATTAACAGCTTTGAAAATACATGCATATTGCAATTCTATCGTGTTCTCTAGTTATTGAATTAGTGCAGAGTTAGACCGAGTGGCCATATCTATATCCTAGTCAAAGTTCATGCAATGTTTTGAACAGTGACTGACTGAAAAAATGAGTAAAGTACAGTTTATTTGAACAACAGCGTTTTGAACTGTGTCGAACACAGATTTACATAAATCTCTGCATGTGTGTGTGTGTGTGTGTGTGTATGAGTGTGCATGTGTGTAACTCACCCTTCTGTATCCTGAGTGGCTCTGGAAACTGCACCAAACAGCACAGCAGCCTGGTAAACAAACACAAATTCAAACAAGTAAACAAACAGGTGTGGTACATGAACTCTTGCTTTTTACAGGTTAGTATTTGGAACGTGTGCATGTGCGTGTATTATATGTTACCTGTTGTTGTCTCCAGATCTTCTTATTGATGAGTAAAACATTAATTGATTTCAAGTATACCAGTAGTACAGGTTGGATAAACGCTGCCAATGCATCTGGAACATTCTCCACCACTTTGTTCTGGTCTACAGAGACAATCTAGAATAAAGAGCAAGAGAAGAACTTTTCCTTTGCTGCGTTTTCTCATTTACAGCTTGTTTGTGTGAGCCTGTTTCCCAAGTATGGACATGTTTCTGTAAAACCTTTCTGATAGCTTCTGGTAATGACTGGGATTCTGGGAAATATTCAAGTGAATCCATTCATACATGTATATATACTTTCTATTTATTACTGGCAGAAAGGGACAGAATGTGTGTATGTGTCTACAAATAAGTACCTTCTGGACGTATGTCTGTTGTAGAATCACTGGTGCTGACAGAATGTTGGTGATGAATGTTGGATTCTGGGATATAGTCAGAAGCTGAGTGGGTGAGATGCTGGAAACTGTTGCCGAGGGAACGCCTCCAACGAGCGTGCCCAGAGTCAACAAGGAAGAGGCACTGTTGATCTGTCAATCAATAGACCATCCAATTAGAAAACTGATACATCAATTATATAAACTAGCAACATATTAAACCTGCTGTGAACAGGTTTCCCAGACAGCGAGCATATATCGGTGCGCTAGCTTGATCAGGTCGGCACCCCGCTGACTGTTTCCCACTCATGGTCCACCCTCAGACCACCAGGATTATTGTCCTGTACAAACTACAAACTCTAGTTTTTAATCTCCTCAAAGAGATTTTAAATGCACATTTTGTAAAATAAACTAAGTCAAACATTACAAACAAATGAGAGGAAAAAAAAATAAAGATTAGGCCTGATATAAAATGATTTTATAGAAAACGTCACTGACACTGAGCTAAATTAAAATTATTTACTAAACTAATTTATAGTATAACTAAAGAATGGAAATAAAAAAGTTAACTGGACTGTGGGTGGAAAATGAAGGAATGAAAAGTGGAATTTTGTCTAATACTCTGCTTAACCACCGTTGGCCTGCCCAGAAAACACTGAGCAAAACGCTAGGGGTCCAACAGCTCTGCCATTAGCGGGCCGACAGTGGCCCACTATCGTCTTGCTATCAAGGTTGTAGGGGTCTGTAATAATGTACAGAATAATGTTCCACAAAACAACAACAGCAACAACAACTTTTTCATCTTAGCACAGATTCTTTAAGCAGCATTTTCATAAAACAACAATACAAACAATATAAAGACCAGCAGCATTATATGGATGTGTGATACACACTACTAACAACAGAGGTTCACCCTGCGTTCACACAGGCAGCGACATTGCACCTCTTGTCGCCCAAATCGCTGGTTGCTCATTGCCTGTGGGCGTTTCTGAACTTGGTTGCCATGGTTTCACTGACGTCAAGCACAAATCAGATGCATTCCCGCGAAAAATATAAATCCTGGCGAGGAATCGCTTGTGTCCTTATTTTTACTTAATCCCTGTGTCTGTGCAGTCAGTCTGTGCGAAAAACGGTATGCGATCTTTGCGTTTACTGTCTATTTGCGGCAAAAGCAGCGCCGCCGTTACTCGGCGGAGATAAAGTGTGTACTACGCTGCTCAATGCTCAGTTCTTATTGGTTATCGCCACATCGCTTCACTCCTTATTTGCATAAAGTTAAACTCTGCTCAACTTCGCCGCGGCGCTGACTCCGCCCACTTCGCGTCTCCAACGTTCACGCCGCCTCCTGTCGCCGGAAATCGCAGCTCTCATTGAAAATGAATGACCTCCGGCCGCCTCACATCGCTGCCGGTGTGAATGCAGGGTAACTACCAAAGTAACCTATTGGAATGAATGTTGTTGTTGCTGTAAGAAGATCTAAGATCTTCCCTAGACAGCGGGCATATATCAGTCCACTGGCTTAATAAGGTTGGCACCCCGCTGACCGTTTGCCACTGTTGGTCCCCCCTTGGATCACCCAGATTACTGTCCTGCAGACAAGCTGTAACTATTTTTAGTTCTCCTCAAACAGATTTTAAATGCACAGAGATGTTTATTTTAGAAAATAAACTAAGACAAATATTACAAACAACTGAGAGAAAAAAAAAATGACCTGATCCCCATTCAAAAATAAACGTACTGCAGGGAGCAGAGTGCACTCACATTAAAGCCTGCACTAGTGATGCTCTGGATGATGTTGTTGACCTGACCCTGGTTCCAGCCTGTGATGATGCTGAGTATGGGCAGGGTACTGTTTATGATATTGGGGGTAGCATCTCTTATCTGGCCCTCAGTCAGACCAATGCTCTGGTTGCCGAGCAACTCGATGGTGGATGTGGATAAAGTGGGGAAGTTTGTGACTAGTGCTGTTGAAACCTGAGAGAGAAGGAAGATTGAGGGTAACTCAGCAATTCAGCGAGAGGAGAGAACAGACAACCAAACAGTTAAGTAGGGAGACAAATATGACTTGAAATATGGAAGATGACTTGCTATGTATGCCTATTTATGTTTTGATGGGCTGACTGACTACACTACATTATTGAGACATATTACCTCTAAATCAACTCCACTGCAGAATTTGTTGATGCCCTCCAGGATGATCTGGCTGTCTGAAGCTCCAAGAGACACAAACACAGAGCCAGGAGCTCCACACAAGAGCACACCTGGTAGCCTTTACACAAACACAGACAGACATAAAAGCATGCTTACACAAAAATCATTAAAAAAGAAAGAAAATCAGTTAGTGGGGGTAAATGTTTATTTATAACCACCATATTGTGTATTTTGTTAAATAGGAGGTTGAAGTTGGGATGTGTAACTGTGTACTGTAGTATTTAGTGTGTAGTGTGGTACCTGAGGGGACTGAGGTTAGGATTCTGGATGTATAACTGTGGTATTTAGTGTGTAGTGTGGTACCTGAGGGGGTTGTAGTTAGGATTCTGGATGTATAGCTGTAGTATTTAGTGTGTAGTGTGGTACCTGAGGGGGTTGTAGTTAGGATTCTGGATGTATAGCTGTGTGCCGTAGTATGTGGTGACGTTGGATGCAATTTCTGAATTGTTAAACAGCTGAAGATTCTCTGAGTTTTCCAGGAACGCACCGATCTACAGAAGACAATCAGACTCAGTAAAATATAAGATCAATATGTGTGTGACAGTGTTTGTGTTCATAAATTTTGACTGACTGATGTGTTAGCAGGATCGTTGATTTTAATTATCCACTGTGTGTGTATGTTACCTGACTGTCTGATACAAAGGACTGGAGGTCAGTGAGGGAGATGAAGGTGATGAAGAATCCAATGTTGTTAGCAAACCAGGCAGTGGAGTTCAGAAGAGGATCAGAAGAGTTATAGCAGTGGGGAGAGCCATCTGGAAGGTACCACAAAAATATATATCATATATGTGTCACATATAGACACATATATGACGTAACTATGTACTCAACAAAGGTCTAGCGTCTCCTCAGCAAAGATGAATATACAGTGAAAAAGAGAAAGAGAGAGAAATGTAGCTGTGCTTACCACTGCTGTTCAGATAAGCCTTTATAGAGCTGTACACATCAGCTGGAGTGAAATCAGTGCCCGAGTAGTTATAGCTGTTCCCCAGGACTGAGACCCTGCTCATAAAACACATAAATACAAATATTATTAGGATTTTATATATATATATATATATATATATATATATATATATATATATATATATGTTATAGGAGGTTAGGATTGTGGTTGTAAATGGGTGGTCTGTGCTGAGAGAACAGTTTAATGCTGCATTAGCCTGGCAAGCTAGACGTATGCATATTGTTAAAGATCAACCTGTAGTGTGGTGAAGAACTGCTACTTTAAGACAGTATTTTCTCACATGCAGAACAACCAATTAAACAGCATTGTTCTTGTATGACATGCTGGGGGCAGGCAATGGTGTTACAACAAGACCCACACCCGCAGAAAACAAAGTGTTGTACAAAAGCTCAGTGGGCTGTTTCAGTAACACAAAAGAATTTGAACAAATTTTGCAGGTGGAATGCTAATGAACTTTTTTCGAATGAGTGACTAATTTTTGCTCTTAAAGGTTCACTATTTTCACATCATGTAGCGATGGCAGCTGCTTGCTACTGCTAACTGGTTAACACTTAACCTGATAAACCAAAGCTTGTTTCCCATCAGACTGATAAAAACTGGTGCATTTAAGTGCAAATAGCAACTCTGGGACCTACTACAGTTCGAAAACAAAGTTGAGAGAACAGTTTGACGCTACACCAAACCAAGACTCACAGTTTCCTGTATGACAGGCAGGATGTGCCGCTAAGCTGGGTGGGGCTGATGAGCTGAGAGCTGAGGAAGGGCAGGTACTGAGCCAGTCTTACATTAAACCACTGAGCCGCCTCATCCTGAGACGAGGCGCTGAGAGCACGAGACCAAACGCACCCCAACGTCTGTCTGCCCACAGCTGCAGAGACAACCGGCTCCTGCACAGAGAAACGGAGGGAGGAAAAAGAGAGAAAGAGACAGAAAAGAGAGATTTACATATGGATCACTCCATTAAACGACTACCAGAGAGAGAAACTGAGTGAGAAACAGCAGAAATGAATGGATGAAAAAGGACACAGCTGTACCGTCTCCAGGTACTGGTTGGTGCTGTTGTAGTTGTTGAGGAGTGTGCAGAGATCTGACCCGTTCCTGACTGTGTTCGGCCCATTCAGAAACTCATACAGTTCTCTTGGAGAGATGGAGCCCAACAGCTACAGAGCAGAGAGGAGAGCACCACAGTCATTATACAGAAAGAGATATGTGGATAAACTCTCACCATCACTGACTGACAGATTTATTCATGGACTGGTTACTACTGGTATTACTGAAGGACTTACCAACTACATTTTTAACTAGCAGTATTGCTCATTGACTAGCTATATTAATGATAAATTAATTGATTAACCTACTGATAAATAGAATTACGGAATGTCTCGTATTACTGAATGATTCATTATCAGCCTTAGCTATAAGCAATATTTCTGAATGACCTCTGACTGTATTGACTGGATCATTGATTGCACATTAATTGACTAGTGTCATTACTGAATGATCCATTGATTGTACAACCAACTAATGGTATTTCTAAATGACTGAATAACTCTGTTACTGACTGGCTGTATGAGAGATTGGTTCTGTTACTAACTGACTCTAAATCTTGCATTTTCCTTTCAGCTTTAAAGTCAGCAGTACCTCTTGCTGTCGGCTGGCTGGGATGAGGGACAAAAAGGCACTCAGGTCAGGAAGTCCAAAACTGAGGAAGGAGCTCCTGAGGAAGGCATAGAAGCTCCCACCGTGATAGCAACCCAGACTATCTGGCTCTGTGGGTCACAAAACAGCAACCGAATCATCAAAACAAACGTCTCTGTGAAAAATGCATCTCAAAAACATATATTCACAAAGACACACACACATGGATACAACGATATGCCATTTGAAACACACAAAACACACACCTTGGCTGAACTGGTGCTGAAGATAGTCTTGTATGAAACTGAAGATCTGCCCAGATTGTGTCAATGAGAGGCCGCTGTACACATTATCAAATCCTTTCATGCTGGAAAAACAAAGAATGAGATTAATCAGAGATTAGAAATGGTACAGAGAATTAAAAAAAATGGAAACAAACAATAGTTTTCAAAGAAGGTGAGCACACATAGGCAGATCTAAAAGCGAAATTTGATAAAGTCAAAATATAAAAAGAGGACGAATCATAACAACATAAAAAACAAATCAGTACTTTTAATTGCATGCATGCTATAGCAGTGTTAAAAAACATGTAACCGTGACACCAAAAATATGAATCCAGTTTTCTTTAGCACTAGGGTGTACATGTAAATGCTAAAAAAAAATATTTTTATTGGGTAAGAGCTCACATTTCTCTGTATGAGTCACAGCTGACGTTCCTCGGGATAACTGACAGGGTGTTAGGACCAATCCCAGTAAGGAAGAGATGGAGATAAGTCTGGAACCACAGGGCAAAGTCCTGTGGGCTGAAGGTCGGGAATTGGGGCACCAGAGCTAGCAGTGTCATGTTTAGAATGGTTTCTGACACTGCTGGAGGAATCCTAGTTATGTTCATCTGAAAACACACAGCATTATGGGTAAGCGCTCACTTAAAATAACATTAAAAGGAATTTAACATTGAAAAAGTATGCTCCACTTCAAGTGCTCTCAGCAGCTCTAATGTTCAGTAATTGTCAGACAATTGCTAATGGACATCAACAATATCTGCCCTCATCTGACCACCTGACTATCATTTTTTTTTACAATCAAGCTGAATTTTGATTAGCATAAAAATACCTTAACACAGGGGTGCCCAATCCTTATCCTGGAGTTCTACCTCCCTGCAGAATTTATCTCCAACCCTAAATTGATACTTGATCTAGGTAATGAAGGCCATTAGAGGCATCTGAAAATTAGTGCCAGGTGTTGGATCTGAACCCTCCAGGGTGGTAGTTCCCTAGGACCAGGATTGAGCACACCTGCCTTAACATATTTGGTTTTGCAATTTCATCTTTTAGACATTTAATTTTGATAAAAATATTGCTCATTTTGTTTTGGCTTCCAACATGTTAAATATTTCTAATCCTTGAATTAGAAATGATCAGGATGATGGCTGTGGACGATCAGGGAGCCTTTTCAGTTCCTGTTTATTCCACAATACATTCATAATATTTCTCCTTTGACATGTTTCCTCTACATAAATCTTCACAGTGATACAAATTCCACTGATTTATCTACAAGCAAAAATATGGCCACCCTCAAGCACGTGCTATGACCTTGTCTGCAGATATAAAAACTGAAATCTGTTTGTTGCATAAATATTCAAGGCTCACATATTAACAACTTGTACAGCCATCATTCGGCACAGCTTTATTGTTTAGGAAACATTATCTCTCAATTCACTAGCAAATTAGCAGCAGATGGTTCAGATTGAAAAGGTGACGCCTATTGGATTGCAAATTTCAAACTGCCACAGATTTGAAATGTGACTGGGATAAGGAACTTGACTAGTATGTGGTAACACTTGCACTCTAAGCGCAGGCCATTTTTACTGTTATATCCCTAATTGAGTCAAAGCCAATTCAAAACAACAACTATCACAAATTGCTATAAAGCTGGAAAGGGAAAAAAGGCAGCATGTCCAACCAATGACAGAAATGAAGTCAGCCACAGTTTCTGTTCAAGCTGCCACTAACAAAACATTATTAAACAGCTCACTGCCCTTGAAAGAGATGGTAATGCATTTCCGGCCATGGACGGCTATGATGTACAGAATATAGAGCAAAGGCTTAGATGATTACACAGCTCTCAAAAGCGTTAGACCCTTAGGAGACTGTAAGATATTCGCTTGCAGGATTTCACTGAACTGGGCTCCATACATAAGTTGCTTTATTAAAAAAAAGACATCCATGAACATAAGAAGAAGCAGGAAAACAAATGAAGTGAAAACATTAGCGATGGTCATGTAAAAATTAAGAATATTTACAAAAAAGAGGCAAATTGTCATTGTTTAAATTTTTTGATCATCTGTGCAAGGCAAAAGAACTGAAAGCAAAAGAGTTTATAAATGTTCTTTCTAAAACTTAAAAACACTAAGGGAAAAAGTTGATAAAGAGGAAAAAAGGTGACACAAACCAATACAGTGACTTTGACAAAAGTCTGAAAGAACACATAGAGCTGCTCCTCTCCAGAGGATGAGATTATTCCCGTCATCAATTCTTTCACCAGCGTCTCATTCTCTAGAGCACCAGTTGATGGATCTAGTAGCAGCTCTGCTTTCTGTTCTGGAGAAAGCAAGTCCAGAACCACCACCTAAAGGGGATAAAAAAAGAAATTGTGTTGAAGGTAGTTTTCTATCCCAAAATCATCAACCTCCAACGCTGGGTAAACGCTCTACAAATCTAGCCTGTTACACCAATGTCAAGAAAACACAAAACAAGCACTTACCCCAGAGATATTCAATTCTTTAAGATCAGAGTAGTCTGCTGTTGTCGAGAACAGACCCAAGTTGACACTCAGCCAATCAGAATCACTCTGGATATCCTTTCTGCAAACTGTTCAAACAAGGAGCAAAAACAAAAAAAAAGGACAACGGCACAGGTTCAGGTCATATCATGAGGTCACTGCATCTAAGAAACAACGACTGCGAGACATTATGCAAATGCATGCGTGGCAGCACAAGCGTGCGGAAGGGTACCTACCTGGTGTGTTTAGCTGTGCAGCAAGATCCTTCAGGTATTTCACTAAAACCTTTGTTATGTCCTCCCTGTTGCTGGCAGTCATTTTATAGAACACAGCACTTATTCCTGAAACACTGCAAGAAAACAACATTGTCTTTGATGAGAGACAGACTTCTCCACGGTTCCTCAACCTTCTTCCCACTGCCACGTCCCTTTCATTTCTACCTTGTGTCGGTACAATATTGGATAACGCTGCAGAATCACACTTTTCAAACTACAGACTCACATCACTCGGTAGTTAGTGCAGTCGGTGTTGCTGATGGTTGTTACTAGCATCTCTGCAGTGAAACTAGGAAGGACAGGGTTCAGCTTGACCTCAAACCACTCGATCCAGTCAAGGGTTTCAAACTGTGGAAACTCAATGCTGATGATTTCAAAGGTTCGCTTCATCATCACATCTCTCACAGCAGGGATGATATCGGCAACCTGCTGAGAAACAATGCAACAGGTGGGAATGGTACTTGAGGTGAATGCCTCGGGTCAGGTCACAGATGCCACTCTACTGCAAAACTTGTTTGTGCTACGGATTTCAGATAGTGTAAGCATGTCACTTACCTCCTGTTCAGTGAGGGCTGTGAAAAACTCATCCACATTCTTGAAAGCATCGCCTTTCTCTAGTCGATCGAACACCTGGTCCATCTGACTTGTGCTGTTCAGTGCTCCAGAGGTCAGAGTTACTTCAGCTGCTTGGCTAGGGGTCAGCAGGTCCAAAGAATCTAACTGCAACATGACACACAGACCAGCGGTTAGCGCCCGGGCCTGACAGACAACGTCAAACCCACAACTCACGTACAACTGGTGCAAGCCTGATGTTACTCACGCTGGAGAAATGTATATTCAGTATTAAAAGCTCCTCCAAGCTGGCATAGGCGGAGAACTTGCCAAAGTTCTTTGCTAGCCAGTCACTGCTGCCAGAAGTGCTGGAAACACAACTGGGATCTAAAATCGTAACAGAGGAGCAAGCAACACAATCAGAACATTACAAACAAATCTTATTTCATTGCATTTAGTTGACCAGCAATCTAACTTTGGAAGATACAAGACCATAAAAGATGCTAAAGAAGAGAGGACAGTTCAGGTGTTCAAGCAACATTTCTCCAAGTACCTGATAGGTCATCTCTTGAGAGGAAAGGATAGATGAAATAAGTAAAGATGGACCATTTCTGTTCCTCTTTCATGAGTTGATCTTGCCTGCTCAGAGCCTCCACCCTAAGTTGGATGAGAAGAGATCAGATCTTGGGATGGATGCTCATGCTTTTTCTTCACAAACTTCATGCCAAAAATCACAACTGTGGTGTCCTGAAATTCTCCTGGCCATACTTACACAACTTGGTAGGTCTGACAGCTGAAGTTCTTGGAACTGAGACAGGAGAGGAAGTCTGCGGACACTGATGACAAAAATGGCCTGAGCCTTTCCTGGAACCACTTGGTGATGAAAACGGCATCCGTAAGCTGTGCATCGCTGAACATGTTGACTTTCACCTCAGCAATGGCATCAAGAACATCTGGGTCAGGCAGACTGATGGTGAGGGTCTGTAAGAGAAAGTACATATCTCAATGTACAATTACAACCAAAGCTTTCCTTTTCATTGCAGTACTACTCCTCGTTTCCTACCATGTTGGAGTACGCATCCAGGGCTTCATCCAGAGATGCTGCAAACTTCTTGAAGAAAACATTCCAAAGTGCCCTGCTGTAGTTCATGCTGCTGTCCAGATTGCATGCCAAGACTTCAGCCAGATCGCTGGAGGACAGAGCTGCAACCTTCAAACACAAGATCGTGTAAGCAAAAAGACAACTTTCTGTGGTCGCGTGACTGACAACATGCTGCGTAACAGAGATCAATGCGAAGACAGGCATGCCGCAAATGCTTCATAGAGGCCTTACTGATGAACAGGCGAGGTCAGAGATGCTGGAGTTGCAGAGCTGAGCAGAGACATTTCCAAAGGAGACTTGAGTCTGAACTGGATGACTGTGGAGAAAAAGAGTCCATTATATTACCTGTAACAGTTTTCACAAGTCCATACTTTCTGAACCTTTCAAAACACCAAGACTCACCTTCCTGCACTTTGACAAATGTGTGCTTCTGTAAAAAAAAAAAAAGAAAACTCATCAGCATTTTTGCAGCACTGGATCTGGAAGGTTAGACATTTTAAGAAAGCAACATTTCGATCACTTACCATCTACTACTGTCTTCTTGCACTGAAGAAACAATAAAAACATAGGGCGATAAAGCATGTTAGCGAACATCCATAGCTTTCTGTGCCTTAGGCCGTGTACAGTCATAAGATAATGCACATAATAACAGAATATCACTTACCACTCCAACAGGGAAGGGAGCTGTACAACCTAGGGAGGAGCAAAGAAAATACGTCATTCGGCCGATGGAAGGAAGGAAGCTAAAAAGGCACTTACCTCTTTTATGGAATATGAAATAGTCCCATACCTTTTGGCAAAGTCTGGCTCAGCATTTCTCTGCTTGATCTGAGTTCCTGTCCAAGGTCGAGTGGAAGAACTGCAAGACTCATGTCCATGCCCTTCAGACTGTGTTAAACAGAAAACATTCAGTTTCTCCATCTTTGTCCCCAACCATCTGAGCCAATAACTCTTTCAAAAATAATCCAAGAACAAGAAAAGGAATCAGTCACTCACATTGCTTTATAGGAGTCACAGCTGAGGTTTCCAGGGATCACCAGCAGCCAAATGGGTTGGAAACTGGCCAGTACAACAAACAGATTCACTTGGAACCACAACTCATATTCACTTGGTTGGAAGGTGTCAAAGTTGGGAGCCAGAGCCGTCAAAGTCATGTTCAGGATTGCGTCTCTCACAGCTGCGTTTTCAATGAAGTTGATTTGTTCCTGCAGAGGAAACGGTTCAGTGGGTTTAAGATCACTGTGGGCACTTTAATGCAAGACCACCATCTTGGTCATTTTTCAGTGTTGGCTCATGTCACGTTTACTTTTCAGAGACAAACAGCTAACCTGCTTGGTGATGCTGACAAACATCTCAAAGAACACATAGAGCTGCTCCTCTCCAGAAGATGAGATTATTCCCATCATCACTTCTTTCACCAGCGTCTCATTCTCCAGAGCACCGCTGTTTGGATCAAGTATCAGCTCTGCTTTCTGTTCTGGAGAAAGTGAGTCCAGAACCTCCACCTAAGGCGTATAAAAAGATGTTGCATTGAAGGGCATTTTTCTATCGCTTTAATTGTGGTGCCATCATTTGCTAGAAAACATCAACCTACAATGCTGGGTAAATGCTCTACAAATCTAGCCTGTTACACCAATGTCAAGAAAACACAAAACAAGCACTTTTACCCCAGAGATATTCAATTCTTTAAGATCAGAGTAGTCTGCTGTTGTCGAGAACAGACCCAAGTTGACACTCAGCCAATCAGAATCACTCTGGATATCCTTTCTGCAAACTGTTCAAACAAGGAGCAAAAACAAAAAAAGGACAACGGCACAGGTTCAGGTCATATCATGAGGTCACTGCATCTAAGAAACAACGACTGCGAGACATTATGCAAATGCATGCGTGGCAGCACAAGCGTGCGGAAGGGTACCTACCTGGTGTGTTTAGCTGTGCAGCAAGATCCTTCAGGTATTTCACTAAAACCTTTGTTATGTCCTCCCTGTTGCTGGCAGTCATTTTATAGAACACAGCACTTATTCCTGAAACACTGCAAGAAAACAACATTGTCTTTGATGAGAGACAGACTTCTCCACGGTTCCTCAACCTTCTTCCCACTGCCACGTCCCTTTCATTTCTACCTTGCGTAGGTACAATATTGGATAATGCTGCGGAACCACACTTTTCAAACTACAGACTCACATCACTCGGTAGTTAGTGCAGTCGGTGTTGTTGATGGTTGTTACTAGCATCTCTGCAGTGAAACTAGGAAGGACAGGGTTCAGCTTGACCTCAAACCACTCGATCCAGTCAAGGGTTTCAAACTGTGGAAACTCAATGCTGATGATTTCAAAGGTTCGCTTCATCATCACATCTCTCACAGCAGGGATGATATCGGCAACCTGCTGAGAAACAATGCAACAGGTGGGAATGGTACTTGAGGTGAATGCCTCGGGTCAGGTCACAGATGCCACTCTACTGCAAAACTTGTTTGTGCTACGGATTTCAGATAGTGTAAGCATGTCACTTACCTCCTGTTCAGTGAGGGCTGTGAAAAACTCATCCACATTCTTGAAAGCATCGCCTTTCTCTAGTCGATCGAACACCTGGTCCATCTGACTTGTGCTGTTCAGTGCTCCAGAGGTCAGAGTTACTTCAGCTGCTTGGCTAGGGGTCAGCAGGTCCAAAGAATCTAACTGCAACATGACACACAGACCAGCGGTTAGCGCCCGGGCCTGACAGACAACGTCAAACCCACAACTCACGTACAACTGGTGCAAGCCTGATGTTACTCACGCTGGAGAAATGTATATTCAGTATTAAAAGCTCCTCCAAGCTGGCATAGGCGGAGAACTTGCCAAAGTTCTTTGCTAGCCAGTCACTGCTGCCAGAAGTGCTGGAAACACAACTGGGATCTAAAATCGTAACAGAGGAGCAAGCAACACAATCAGAACATTACAAACAAATCTTATTTCATTGCATTTAGTTGACCAGCAATCTAACTTTGGAAGATACAAGACCATAAAAGATGCTAAAGAAGAGAGGACAGTTCAGGTGTTCAAGCAACATTTCTCCAAGTACCTGATAGGTCATCTCTTGAGAGGAAAGGATAGATGAAATAAGTAAAGATGGACCATTTCTGTTCCTCTTTCATGAGTTGATCTTGCCTGCTCAGAGCCTCCACCCTAAGTTGGATGAGAAGAGATCAGATCTTGGGATGGATGCTCATGCTTTTTCTTCACAAACTTCATGCCAAAAATCACAACTGTGGTGTCCTGAAATTCTCCTGGCCATACTTACACAACTTGGTAGGTCTGACAGCTGAAGTTCTTGGAACTGAGACAGGAGAGGAAGTCTGCGGACACTGATGACAAAAATGGCCTGAGCCTTTCCTGGAACCACTTGGTGATGAAAACGGCATCCGTAAGCTGTGCATCGCTGAACATGTTGACTTTCACCTCAGCAATGGCATCAAGAACATCTGGGTCAGGCAGACTGATGGTGAGGGTCTGTAAGAGAAAGTACATATCTCAATGTACAATTACAACCAAAGCTTTCCTTTTCATTGCAGTACTACTCCTCGTTTCCTACCATGTTGGAGTACGCATCCAGGGCTTCATCCAGAGATGCTGCAAACTTCTTGAAGAAAACATTCCAAAGTGCCCTGCTGTAGTTCATGCTGCTGTCCAGATTGCATGCCAAGACTTCAGCCAGATCGCTGGAGGACAGAGCTGCAACCTTCAAACACAAGATCGTGTAAGCAAAAAGACAACTTTCTGTGGTCGCGTGACTGACAACATGCTGCGTAACAGAGATCAATGCGAAGACAGGCATGCCGCAAATGCTTCATAGAGGCCTTACTGATGAACAGGCGAGGTCAGAGATGCTGGAGTTGCAGAGCTGAGCAGAGACATTTCCAAAGGAGACTTGAGTCTGAACTGGATGACTGTGGAGAAAAAGAGTCCATTATATTACCTGTAACAGTTTTCACAAGTCCATACTTTCTGAACCTTTCAAAACACCAAGACTCACCTTCCTGCACTTTGACAAATGTGTGCTTCTGTAAAAAAAAAAAAGAAAATTCATCAGCATTTTTGCAGCACTGGATCTGGAAGGTCAGACATTTTAAGAAAGCAACATTTCGATCACTTACCATCTACTACTGTCTTCTTGCACTGAAGAAACAATAAAAACATAGGGCGATAAAGCATGTTAGCGAACATCCATAGCTTTCTGTGCCTTAGGCCGTGTACAGTCATAAGATAATGCACATAATAACAGAATATCACTTACCACTCCAACAGGGAAGGGAGCTGTACAACCTAGGGAGGAGCAAAGAAAATACGTCATTCGGCCGATGGAAGGAAGGAAGCTAAAAAGGCACTTACCTCTTTTATGGAATATGAAATAGTCCCATACCTTTTGGCAAAGTCTGGCTCAGCATTTCTCTGCTTGATCTGAGTTCCTGTCCAAGGTCGAGTGGAAGAACTGCAAGACTCATGTCCATGCCCTTCAGACTGTGTTAAACAGAAAACATTCAGTTTCTCCATCTTTGTCCCCAACCATCTGAGCCAATAACTCTTTCAAAAATAATCCAAGAACAAGAAAAGGAATCAGTCACTCACATTGCTTTATAGGAGTCACAGCTGAGGTTTCCAGGGATCACCAGCAGCCAAATGGGTTGGAAACTGGCCAGTACAACAAACAGATTCACTTGGAACCACAACTCATATTCACTTGGTTGGAAGGTGTCAAAGTTGGGAGCCAGAGCCGTCAAAGTCATGTTCAGGATTGCGTCTCTCACAGCTGCGTTTTCAATGAAGTTGATTTGTTCCTGCAGAGGAAACGGTTCAGTGGGTTTAAGATCACTGTGGGCACTTTAATGCAAGACCACCATCTTGGTCATTTTTCAGTGTTGGCTCATGTCACGTTTACTTTTCAGAGACAAACAGCTAACCTGCTTGGTGATGCTGACAAACATCTCAAAGAACACATAGAGCTGCTCCTCTCCAGAAGATGAGATTATTCCCATCATCACTTCTTTCACCAGCGTCTCATTCTCCAGAGCACCGCTGTTTGGATCAAGTATCAGCTCTGCTTTCTGTTCTGGAGAAAGTGAGTCCAGAACCTCCACCTAAGGCGTATAAAAAGATGTTGCATTGAAGGGCATTTTTCTATCGCTTTA
Organism: Colossoma macropomum; assembly: GCF_904425465.1. NCBI lineage: Eukaryota > Metazoa > Chordata > Actinopteri > Characiformes > Serrasalmidae > Colossoma > Colossoma macropomum. The sequence continues at coordinate 681,614 of NW_023494808.1, forward strand.
ATTGTGGTGCCATCGTTTGCTAGAAAACATCAACCTACAATGCTGGGTAAATGCTCTACAAATCTAGCCTGTTACACCAATGTCAAGAAAACACAAAACAAGCACTTTTACCCCAGAGATATTCAATTCTTTAAGATCAGAGTAGTCTGCTGTTGTCGAGAACAGACCCAAGTTGACACTCAGCCAATCAGAATCACTCTGGATATCCTTTCTGCAAACTGTTCAAACAAGGAGCAAAAACAAAAAAAGGACAACGGCACAGGTTCAGGTCATATCATGAGGTCACTGCATCTAAGAAACAACAACTGCGAGACATAATGCAAACGCATGCGCGGCAGCACAAGCGTGCGGAAGGGTACCTACCTGGTGTGTTTAGCTGTGCAGCAAGATCCTTCAGGTATTTCACTAAAACCTTTGTTATGTCCTCCCTGTTGCTGGCAGTCATTTTATAGAACACAGCACTTATTCCTGAAACACTGCAAGAAAACAACATTGTCTTTGATGAGAGACAGACTTCTCCACGGTTCCTCAACCTTCTTCCCACTGCCACGTCCCTTTCATTTCTACCTTGCGTAGGTACAATATTGGATAACGCTGCGGAATCACACTTTTCAAACTACAGACTCACATCACTCGGTAGTTAGTGCAGTCGGTGTTGTTGATGGTTGTTACTAGCATCTCTGCAGTGAAACTAGGAAGGACAGGGTTCAGCTTGACCTCAAACCACTCGATCCAGTCAAGGGTTTCAAACTGTGGAAACTCAATGCTGATGATTTCAAAGGTTCGCTTCATCATCACATCTCTCACAGCAGGGATGATATCGGCAACCTGCTGAGAAACAATGCAACAGGTGGGAATGGTACTTGAGGTGAATGCCTCGGGTCAGGTCACAGATGCCACTCTACTGCAAAACTTGTTTGTGCTACGGATTTCAGATAGTGTAAGCATGTCACTTACCTCCTGTTCAGTGAGGGCTGTGAAAAACTCATCCACATTCTTGAAAGCATCGCCTTTCTCTAGTCGATCGAACACCTGGTCCATCTGACTTGTGCTGTTCAGTGCTCCAGAGGTCAGAGTTACTTCAGCTGCTTGGCTAGGGGTCAGCAGGTCCAAAGAATCTAACTGCAACATGACACACAGACCAGCGGTTAGCGCCCGGGCCTGACAGACAACGTCAAACCCACAACTCACGTACAACTGGTGCAAGCCTGATGTTACTCACGCTGGAGAAATGTATATTCAGTATTAAAAGCTCCTCCAAGCTGGCATAGGCGGAGAACTTGCCAAAGTTCTTTGCTAGCCAGTCACTGCTGCCAGAAGTGCTGGAAACACAACTGGGATCTAAAATCGTAACAGAGGAGCAAGCAACACAATCAGAACATTACAAACAAATCTTATTTCATTGCATTTAGTTGACCAGCAATCTAACTTTGGAAGATACAAGACCATAAAAGATGCTAAAGAAGAGAGGACAGTTCAGGTGTTCAAGCAACATTTCTCCAAGTACCTGATAGGTCATCTCTTGAGAGGAAAGGATAGATGAAATAAGTAAAGATGGACCATTTCTGTTCCTCTTTCATGAGTTGATCTTGCCTGCTCAGAGCCTCCACCCTAAGTTGGATGAGAAGAGATCAGATCTTGGGATGGATGCTCATGCTTTTTCTTCACAAACTTCATGCCAAAAATCACAACTGTGGTGTCCTGAAATTCTCCTGGCCATACTTACACAACTTGGTAGGTCTGACAGCTGAAGTTCTTGGAACTGAGACAGGAGAGGAAGTCTGCGGACACTGATGACAAAAATGGCCTGAGCCTTTCCTGGAACCACTTGGTGATGAAAACGGCATCCGTAAGCTGTGCATCGCTGAACATGTTGACTTTCACCTCAGCAATGGCATCAAGAACATCTGGGTCAGGCAGACTGATGGTGAGGGTCTGTAAGAGAAAGTACATATCTCAATGTACAATTACAACCAAAGCTTTCCTTTTCATTGCAGTACTACTCCTCGTTTCCTACCATGTTGGAGTACGCATCCAGGGCTTCATCCAGAGATGCTGCAAACTTCTTGAAGAAAACATTCCAAAGTGCCCTGCTGTAGTTCATGCTGCTGTCCAGATTGCATGCCAAGACTTCAGCCAGATCGCTGGAGGACAGAGCTGCAACCTTCAAACACAAGATCGTGTAAGCAAAAAGACAACTTTCTGTGGTCGCGTGACTGACAACATGCTGCGTAACAGAGATCAATGCGAAGACAGGCATGCCGCAAATGCTTCATAGAGGCCTTACTGATGAACAGGCGAGGTCAGAGATGCTGGAGTTGCAGAGCTGAGCAGAGACATTTCCAAAGGAGACTTGAGTCTGAACTGGATGACTGTGGAGAAAAAGAGTCCATTATATTACCTGTAACAGTTTTCACAAGTCCATACTTTCTGAACCTTTCAAAACACCAAGACTCACCTTCCTGCACTTTGACAAATGTGTGCTTCTGTAAAAAAAAAAAAAGAAAACTCATCAGCATTTTTGCAGCACTGGATCTGGAAGGTTAGACATTTTAAGAAAGCAACATTTCGATCACTTACCATCTACTACTGTCTTCTTGCACTGAAGAAACAATAAAAACATAGGGCGATAAAGCATGTTAGCGAACATCCATAGCTTTCTGTGCCTTAGGCCGTGTACAGTCATAAGATAATGCACATAATAACAGAATATCACTTACCACTCCAACAGGGAAGGGAGCTGTACAACCTAGGGAGGAGCAAAGAAAATACGTCATTCGGCCGATGGAAGGAAGGAAGCTAAAAAGGCACTTACCTCTTTTATGGAATATGAAATAGTCCCATACCTTTTGGCAAAGTCTGGCTCAGCATTTCTCTGCTTGATCTGAGTTCCTGTCCAAGGTCGAGTGGAAGAACTGCAAGACTCATGTCCATGCCCTTCAGACTGTGTTAAACAGAAAACATTCAGTTTCTCCATCTTTGTCCCCAACCATCTGAGCCAATAACTCTTTCAAAAATAATCCAAGAACAAGAAAAGGAATCAGTCACTCACATTGCTTTATAGGAGTCACAGCTGAGGTTTCCAGGGATCACCAGCAGCCAAATGGGTTGGAAACTGGCCAGTACAACAAACAGATTCACTTGGAACCACAACTCATATTCACTTGGTTGGAAGGTGTCAAAGTTGGGAGCCAGAGCCGTCAAAGTCATGTTCAGGATTGCGTCTCTCACAGCTGCGTTTTCAATGAAGTTGATTTGTTCCTGCAGAGGAAACGGTTCAGTGGGTTTAAGATCACTGTGGGCACTTTAATGCAAGACCACCATCTTGGTCATTTTTCAGTGTTGGCTCATGTCACGTTTACTTTTCAGAGACAAACAGCTAACCTGCTTGGTGATGCTGACAAACATCTCAAAGAACACATAGAGCTGCTCCTCTCCAGAAGATGAGATTATTCCCATCATCACTTCTTTCACCAGTGTCTCATTCTCCAGAGCACCGCTGTTTGGATCAAGTATCAGCTCTGCTTTCTGTTCTGGAGAAAGTGAGTCCAGAACCTCCACCTAAGGCGTATAAAAAGATGTTGCATTGAAGGGCATTTTTCTCTCGCTTTAATTGTGGTGCCATCATTTGCTAGAAAACATCAACCTACAATTCTGGGTAAATGCTCTACAAATCTAGCCTGTTACACCAATGTCAAGAAAACACAAAACAAGCACTTTTACCCCAGAGATATTCAATTCTTTAAGATCAGAGTAGTCTGCTGTTGTCGAGAACAGACCCAAGTTGACACTCAGCCAATCAGAATCACTCTGGATATCCTTTCTGCAAACTGTTCAAACAAGGAGCAAAAACAAAAAAAGGACAACGGCACAGGTTCAGGTCATACCATGAGGTCACTGCATCTAAGAAACAACAACTGCGAGACATAATGCAAACGCATGCGCGGCAGCACAAGCGTGCGGAAGGGTACCTACCTGGTGTGTTTAGCTGTGCAGCAAGATCCTTCAGGTATTTCACTAAAACCTTTGTTATGTCCTCCCTGTTGCTGGCAGTCATTTTATAGAACACAGCACTTATTCCTGAAACACTGCAAGAAAACAACATTGTCTTTGATGAGAGACAGACTTCTCCACGGTTCCTCAACCTTCTTCCCACTGCCACGTCCCTTTCATTTCTACCTTGCGTAGGTACAATATTGGATAACGCTGCGGAATCACACTTTTCAAACTACAGACTCACATCACTCGGTAGTTAGTGCAGTCGGTGTTGTTGATGGTTGTTACTAGCATCTCTGCAGTGAAACTAGGAAGGACAGGGTTCAGCTTGACCTCAAACCACTCGATCCAGTCAAGGGTTTCAAACTGTGGAAACTCAATGCTGATGATTTCAAAGGTTCGCTTCATCATCACATCTCTCACAGCAGGGATGATATCGGCAACCTGCTGAGAAACAATGCAACAGGTGGGAATGGTACTTGAGGTGAATGCCTCGGGTCAGGTCACAGATGCCACTCTACTGCAAAACTTGTTTGTGCTACGGATTTCAGATAGTGTAAGCATGTCACTTACCTCCTGTTCAGTGAGGGCTGTGAAAAACTCATCCACATTCTTGAAAGCATCGCCTTTCTCTAGTCGATCGAACACCTGGTCCATCTGACTTGTGCTGTTCAGTGCTCCAGAGGTCAGAGTTACTTCAGCTGCTTGGCTAGGGGTCAGCAGGTCCAAAGAATCTAACTGCAACATGACACACAGACCAGCGGTTAGCGCCCGGGCCTGACAGACAACGTCAAACCCACAACTCACGTACAACTGGTGCAAGCCTGATGTTACTCACGCTGGAGAAATGTATATTCAGTATTAAAAGCTCCTCCAAGCTGGCATAGGCGGAGAACTTGCCAAAGTTCTTTGCTAGCCAGTCACTGCTGCCAGAAGTGCTGGAAACACAACTGGGATCTAAAATCGTAACAGAGGAGCAAGCAACACAATCAGAACATTACAAACAAATCTTATTTCATTGCATTTAGTTGACCAGCAATCTAACTTTGGAAGATACAAGACCATAAAAGATGCTAAAGAAGAGAGGACAGTTCAGGTGTTCAAGCAACATTTCTCCAAGTACCTGATAGGTCATCTCTTGAGAGGAAGGGATAGATGAAATAAGTAAAGATGGACCATTTCTGTTCCTCTTTCAAGAGTTGATCTTGCCTGCTCAGAGCCTCCACCCTAAGTTGGATGAGAAGAGATCAGATCTTGGGATGGATGCTCATGCTTTTTCTTCACAAACTTCATGCCAAAAATCACAACTGTGGTGTCCTGAAATTCTCCTGGCCATACTTACACAACTTGGTAGGTCTGACAGCTGAAGTTCTTGGAACTGAGACAGGAGAGGAAGTCTGCGGACACTGATGACAAAAATGGCCTGAGCCTTTCCTGGAACCACTTGGTGATGAAAACGGCATCCGTAAGCTGTGCATCGCTGAACATGTTGACTTTCACCTCAGCAATGGCATCAAGAACATCTGGGTCAGGCAGACTGATGGTGAGGGTCTGTAAGAGAAAGTACATATCTCAATGTACAATTACAACCAAAGCTTTCCTTTTCATTGCAGTACTACTCCTCGTTTCCTACCATGTTGGAGTACGCATCCAGGGCTTCATCCAGAGATGCTGCAAACTTCTTGAAGAAAACATTCCAAAGTGCCCTGCTGTAGTTCATGCTGCTGTCCAGATTGCATGCCAAGACTTCAGCCAGATCGCTGGAGGACAGAGCTGCAACCTTCAAACACAAGATCGTGTAAGCAAAAAGACAACTTTCTGTGGTCGCGTGACTGACAACATGCTGCGTAACAGAGATCAATGCGAAGACAGGCATGCCGCAAATGCTTCATAGAGGCCTTACTGATGAACAGGCGAGGTCAGAGATGCTGGAGTTGCAGAGCTGAGCAGAGACATTTCCAAAGGAGACTTGAGTCTGAACTGGATGACTGTGGAGAAAAAGAGTCCATTATATTACCTGTAACAGTTTTCACAAGTCCATACTTTCTGAACCTTTCAAAACACCAAGACTCACCTTCCTGCACTTTGACAAATGTGTGCTTCTGTAAAAAGAATGAAAATTCATCAGCATTTTTGCAGCACTGGATCTGGAAGGTTAGACATTTTAAGAAAGCAACATTTCGATCACTTACCATCTACTACTGTCTTCTTGCACTGAAGAAACAATAAAAACATAGGGCGATAAAGCATGTTAGCGAACATCCATAGCTTTCTGTGCCTTAGGCCGTGTACAGTCATAAGATAATGCACATAATAACAGAATATCACTTACCACTCCAACAGGGAAGGGAGCTGTACAACCTAGGGAGGAGCAAAGAAAATACGTCATTCGGCCGATGGAAGGAAGGAAGCTAAAAAGGCACTTACCTCTTTTATGGAATATGAAATAGTCCCATACCTTTTGGCAAAGTCTGGCTCAGCATTTCTCTGCTTGATCTGAGTTCCTGTCCAAGGTCGAGTGGAAGAACTGCAAGACTCATGTCCATGCCCTTCAGACTGTGTTAAACAGAAAACATTCAGTTTCTCCATCTTTGTCCCCAACCATCTGAGCCAATAACTCTTTCAAAAATAATCCAAGAACAAGAAAAGGAATCAGTCACTCACATTGCTTTATAGGAGTCACAGCTGAGGTTTCCAGGGATCACCAGCAGCCAAATGGGTTGGAAACTGGCCAGTACAACAAACAGATTCACTTGGAACCACAACTCATATTCACTTGGTTGGAAGGTGTCAAAGTTGGGAGCTAGAGCCGTCAAAGTCATGTTCAGGATTGCGTCTCTCACAGCTGCGTTTTCAATGAAGTTGATTTGTTCCTGCAGAGGAAACGGTTCAGTGGGTTTAAGATCACTGTGGGCACTTTAATGCAAGACCACCATCTTGGTCATTTTTCAGTGTTGGCTCATGTCACGTTTACTTTTCAGAGACAAACAGCTAACCTGCTTGGTGATGCTGACAAACATCTCAAAGAACACATAGAGCTGCTCCTCTCCAGAAGATGAGATTATTCCCATCATCACTTCTTTCACCAGCGTCTCATTCTCCAGAGCACCGCTGTTTGGATCAAGTATCAGCTCTGCTTTCTGTTCTGGAGAAAGTGAGTCCAGAACCTCCACCTAAGGCGTATAAAAAGATGTTGCATTGAAGGGCATTTTTCTCTCGCTTTAATTGTGGTGCCATCATTTGCTAGAAAACATCAACCTACAATGCTGGGTAAATGCTCTACAAATCTAGCCTGTTACACCAATGTCAAGAAAACACAAAACAAGCACTTTTACCCCAGAGATATTCAATTCTTTAAGATCAGAGTAGTCTGCTGTTGTCGAGAACAGACCCAAGTTGACACTCAGCCAATCAGAATCACTCTGGATATCCTTTCTGCAAACTGTTCAAACAAGGAGCAAAAACAAAAAAAGGACAACGGCACAGGTTCAGGTCATATCATGAGGTCACTGCATCTAAGAAACAACAACTGCGAGACATAATGCAAACGCATGCGCGGCAGCACAAGCGTGCGGAAGGGTACCTACCTGGTGTGTTTAGCTGTGCAGCAAGATCCTTCAGGTATTTCACTAAAACCTTTGTTATGTCCTCCCTGTTGCTGGCAGTCATTTTATAGAACACAGCACTTATTCCTGAAACACTGCAAGAAAACAACATTGTCTTTGATGAGAGACAGACTTCTCCACGGTTCCTCAACCTTCTTCCCACTGCCACGTCCCTTTCATTTCTACCTTGCGTAGGTACAATATTGGATAATGCTGCGGAACCACACTTTTCAAACTACAGACTCACATCACTCGGTAGTTAGTGCAGTCGGTGTTGTTGATGGTTGTTACTAGCATCTCTGCAGTGAAACTAGGAAGGACAGGGTTCAGCTTGACCTCAAACCACTCGATCCAGTCAAGGGTTTCAAACTGTGGAAACTCAATGCTGATGATTTCAAAGGTTCGCTTCATCATCACATCTCTCACAGCAGGGATGATATCGGCAACCTGCTGAGAAACAATGCAACAGGTGGGAATGGTACTTGAGGTGAATGCCTCGGGTCAGGTCACAGATGCCACTCTACTGCAAAACTTGTTTGTGCTACGGATTTCAGATAGTGTAAGCATGTCACTTACCTCCTGTTCAGTGAGGGCTGTGAAAAACTCATCCACATTCTTGAAAGCATCGCCTTTCTCTAGTCGATCGAACACCTGGTCCATCTGACTTGTGCTGTTCAGTGCTCCAGAGGTCAGAGTTACTTCAGCTGCTTGGCTAGGGGTCAGCAGGTCCAAAGAATCTAACTGCAACATGACACACAGACCAGCGGTTAGCGCCCGGGCCTGACAGACAACGTCAAACCCACAACTCACGTACAACTGGTGCAAGCCTGATGTTACTCACGCTGGAGAAATGTATATTCAGTATTAAAAGCTCCTCCAAGCTGGCATAGGCGGAGAACTTGCCAAAGTTCTTTGCTAGCCAGTCACTGCTGCCAGAAGTGCTGGAAACACAACTGGGATCTAAAATCGTAACAGAGGAGCAAGCAACACAATCAGAACATTACAAACAAATCTTATTTCATTGCATTTAGTTGACCAGCAATCTAACTTTGGAAGATACAAGACCATAAAAGATGCTAAAGAAGAGAGGACAGCTCAGGTGTTCAAGCAACATTTCTCCAAGTACCTGATAGGTCATCTCTTGAGAGGAAGGGATAGATGAAATAAGTAAAGATGGACCATTTCTGTTCCTCTTTCAAGAGTTGATCTTGCCTGCTCAGAGCCTCCACCCTAAGTTGGATGAGAAGAGATCAGATCTTGGGATGGATGCTCATGCTTTTTCTTCACAAACTTCATGCCAAAAATCACAACTGTGGTGTCCTGAAATTCTCCTGGCCATACTTACACAACTTGGTAGGTCTGACAGCTGAAGTTCTTGGAACTGAGACAGGAGAGGAAGTCTGCGGACACTGATGACAAAAATGGCCTGAGCCTTTCCTGGAACCACTTGGTGATGAAAACGGCATCCGTAAGCTGTGCATCGCTGAACATGTTGACTTTCACCTCAGCAATGGCATCAAGAACATCTGGGTCAGGCAGACTGATGGTGAGGGTCTGTAAGAGAAAGTACATATCTCAATGTACAATTACAACCAAAGCTTTCCTTTTCATTGCAGTACTACTCCTCGTTTCCTACCATGTTGGAGTACGCATCCAGGGCTTCATCCAGAGATGCTGCAAACTTCTTGAAGAAAACATTCCAAAGTGCCCTGCTGTAGTTCATGCTGCTGTCCAGATTGCATGCCAAGACTTCAGCCAGATCGCTGGAGGACAGAGCTGCAACCTTCAAACACAAGATCGTGTAAGCAAAAAGACAACTTTCTGTGGTCGCGTGACTGACAACATGCTGCGTAACAGAGATCAATGCGAAGACAGGCATGCCGCAAATGCTTCATAGAGGCCTTACTGATGAACAGGCGAGGTCAGAGATGCTGGAGTTGCAGAGCTGAGCAGAGACATTTCCAAAGGAGACTTGAGTCTGAACTGGATGACTGTGGAGAAAAAGAGTCCATTATATTACCTGTAACAGTTTTCACAAGTCCATACTTTCTGAACCTTTCAAAACACCAAGACTCACCTTCCTGCACTTTGACAAATGTGTGCTTCTGTAAAAAGAAAGAAAATTCATCAGCATTTTTGCAGCACTGGATCTGGAAGGTTAGACATTTTAAGAAAGCAACATTTCGATCACTTACCATCTACTACTGTCTTCTTGCACTGAAGAAACAATAAAAACATAGGGCGATAAAGCATGTTAGCGAACATCCATAGCTTTCTGTGCCTTAGGCCGTGTACAGTCATAAGATAATGCACATAATAACAGAATATCACTTACCACTCCAACAGGGAAGGGAGCTGTACAACCTAGGGAGGAGCAAAGAAAATACGTCATTCGGCCGATGGAAGGAAGGAAGCTAAAAAGGCACTTACCTCTTTTATGGAATATGAAATAGTCCCATACCTTTTGGCAAAGTCTGGCTCAGCATTTCTCTGCTTGATCTGAGTTCCTGTCCAAGGTCGAGTGGAAGAACTGCAAGACTCATGTCCATGCCCTTCAGACTGTGTTAAACAGAAAACATTCAGTTTCTCCATCTTTGTCCCCAACCATCTGAGCCAATAACTCTTTCAAAAATAATCCAAGAACAAGAAAAGGAATCAGTCACTCACATTGCTTTATAGGAGTCACAGCTGAGGTTTCCAGGGATCACCAGCAGCCAAATGGGTTGGAAACTGGCCAGTACAACAAACAGATTCACTTGGAACCACAACTCATATTCACTTGGTTGGAAGGTGTCAAAGTTGGGAGCCAGAGCCGTCAAAGTCATGTTCAGGATTGCGTCTCTCACAGCTGCGTTTTCAATGAAGTTGATTTGTTCCTGCAGAGGAAACGGTTCAGTGGGTTTAAGATCACTGTGGGCACTTTAATGCAAGACCACCATCTTGGTCATTTTTCAGTGTTGGCTCATGTCACGTTTACTTTTCAGAGACAAACAGCTAACCTGCTTGGTGATGCTGACAAACATCTCAAAGAACACATAGAGCTGCTCCTCTCCAGAAGATGAGATTATTCCCATCATCACTTCTTTCACCAGCGTCTCATTCTCCAGAGCACCGCTGTTTGGATCAAGTATCAGCTCTGCTTTCTGTTCTGGAGAAAGTGAGTCCAGAACCTCCACCTAAGGCGTATAAAAAGATGTTGCATTGAAGGGCATTTTTCTATCGCTTTAATTGTGGTGCCATCATTTGCTAGAAAACATCAACCTACAATGCTGGGTAAATGCTCTACAAATCTAGCCTGTTACACCAATGTCAAGAAAACACAAAACAAGCACTTTTACCCCAGAGATATTCAATTCTTTAAGATCAGAGTAGTCTGCTGTTGTCGAGAACAGACCCAAGTTGACACTCAGCCAATCAGAATCACTCTGGATATCCTTTCTGCAAACTGTTCAAACAAGGAGCAAAAACAAAAAAAGGACAACGGCACAGGTTCAGGTCATATCATGAGGTCACTGCATCTAAGAAACAACAACTGCGAGACATAATGCAAACGCATGCGCGGCAGCACAAGCGTGCGGAAGGGTACCTACCTGGTGTGTTTAGCTGTGCAGCAAGATCCTTCAGGTATTTCACTAAAACCTTTGTTATGTCCTCCCTGTTGCTGGCAGTCATTTTATAGAACACAGCACTTATTCCTGAAACACTGCAAGAAAACAACATTGTCTTTGATGAGAGACAGACTTCTCCACGGTTCCTCAACCTTCTTCCCACTGCCACGTCCCTTTCATTTCTACCTTGCGTAGGTACAATATTGGATAACGCTGCGGAACCACACTTTTCAAACTACAGACTCACATCACTCGGTAGTTAGTGCAGTCGGTGTTGTTGATGGTTGTTACTAGCATCTCTGCAGTGAAACTAGGAAGGACAGGGTTCAGCTTGACCTCAAACCACTCGATCCAGTCAAGGGTTTCAAACTGTGGAAACTCAATGCTGATGATTTCAAAGGTTCGCTTCATCATCACATCTCTCACAGCAGGGATGATATCGGCAACCTGCTGAGAAACAATGCAACAGGTGGGAATGGTACTTGAGGTGAATGCCTCGGGTCAGGTCACAGATGCCACTCTACTGCAAAACTTGTTTGTGCTACGGATTTCAGATAGTGTAAGCATGTCACTTACCTCCTGTTCAGTGAGGGCTGTGAAAAACTCATCCACATTCTTGAAAGCATCGCCTTTCTCTAGTCGATCGAACACCTGGTCCATCTGACTTGTGCTGTTCAGTGCTCCAGAGGTCAGAGTTACTTCAGCTGCTTGGCTAGGGGTCAGCAGGTCCAAAGAATCTAACTGCAACATGACACACAGACCAGCGGTTAGCGCCCGGGCCTGACAGACAACGTCAAACCCACAACTCACGTACAACTGGTGCAAGCCTGATGTTACTCACGCTGGAGAAATGTATATTCAGTATTAAAAGCTCCTCCAAGCTGGCATAGGCGGAGAACTTGCCAAAGTTCTTTGCTAGCCAGTCACTGCTGCCAGAAGTGCTGGAAACACAACTGGGATCTAAAATCGTAACAGAGGAGCAAGCAACACAATCAGAACATTACAAACAAATCTTATTTCATTGCATTTAGTTGACCAGCAATCTAACTTTGGAAGATACAAGACCATAAAAGATGCTAAAGAAGAGAGGACAGTTCAGGTGTTCAAGCAACATTTCTCCAAGTACCTGATAGGTCATCTCTTGAGAGGAAAGGATAGATGAAATAAGTAAAGATGGACCATTTCTGTTCCTCTTTCATGAGTTGATCTTGCCTGCTCAGAGCCTCCACCCTAAGTTGGATGAGAAGAGATCAGATCTTGGGATGGATGCTCATGCTTTTTCTTCACAAACTTCATGCCAAAAATCACAACTGTGGTGTCCTGAAATTCTCCTGGCCATACTTACACAACTTGGTAGGTCTGACAGCTGAAGTTCTTGGAACTGAGACAGGAGAGGAAGTCTGCGGACACTGATGACAAAAATGGCCTGAGCCTTTCCTGGAACCACTTGGTGATGAAAACGGCATCCGTAAGCTGTGCATCGCTGAACATGTTGACTTTCACCTCAGCAATGGCATCAAGAACATCTGGGTCAGGCAGACTGATGGTGAGGGTCTGTAAGAGAAAGTACATATCTCAATGTACAATTACAACCAAAGCTTTCCTTTTCATTGCAGTACTACTCCTCGTTTCCTACCATGTTGGAGTACGCATCCAGGGCTTCATCCAGAGATGCTGCAAACTTCTTGAAGAAAACATTCCAAAGTGCCCTGCTGTAGTTCATGCTGCTGTCCAGATTGCATGCCAAGACTTCAGCCAGATCGCTGGAGGACAGAGCTGCAACCTTCAAACACAAGATCGTGTAAGCAAAAAGACAACTTTCTGTGGTCGCGTGACTGACAACATGCTGCGTAACAGAGATCAATGCGAAGACAGGCATGCCGCAAATGCTTCATAGAGGCCTTACTGATGAACAGGCGAGGTCAGAGATGCTGGAGTTGCAGAGCTGAGCAGAGACATTTCCAAAGGAGACTTGAGTCTGAACTGGATGACTGTGGAGAAAAAGAGTCCATTATATTACCTGTAACAGTTTTCACAAGTCCATACTTTCTGAACCTTTCAAAACACCAAGACTCACCTTCCTGCACTTTGACAAATGTGTGCTTCTGTAAAAAAAAAAAAGAAAATTCATCAGCATTTTTGCAGCACTGGATCTGGAAGGTCAGACATTTTAAGAAAGCAACATTTCGATCACTTACCATCTACTACTGTCTTCTTGCACTGAAGAAACAATAAAAACATAGGGCGATAAAGCATGTTAGCGAACATCCATAGCTTTCTGTGCCTTAGGCCGTGTACAGTCATAAGATAATGCACATAATAACAGAATATCACTTACCACTCCAACAGGGAAGGGAGCTGTACAACCTAGGGAGGAGCAAAGAAAATACGTCATTCGGCCGATGGAAGGAAGGAAGCTAAAAAGGCACTTACCTCTTTTATGGAATATGAAATAGTCCCATACCTTTTGGCAAAGTCTGGCTCAGCATTTCTCTGCTTGATCTGAGTTCCTGTCCAAGGTCGAGTGGAAGAACTGCAAGACTCATGTCCATGCCCTTCAGACTGTGTTAAACAGAAAACATTCAGTTTCTCCATCTTTGTCCCCAACCATCTGAGCCAATAACTCTTTCAAAAATAATCCAAGAACAAGAAAAGGAATCAGTCACTCACATTGCTTTATAGGAGTCACAGCTGAGGTTTCCAGGGATCACCAGCAGCCAAATGGGTTGGAAACTGGCCAGTACAACAAACAGATTCACTTGGAACCACAACTCATATTCACTTGGTTGGAAGGTGTCAAAGTTGGGAGCCAGAGCCGTCAAAGTCATGTTCAGGATTGCGTCTCTCACAGCTGCGTTTTCAATGAAGTTGATTTGTTCCTGCAGAGGAAACGGTTCAGTGGGTTTAAGATCACTGTGGGCACTTTAATGCAAGACCACCATCTTGGTCATTTTTCAGTGTTGGCTCATGTCACGTTTACTTTTCAGAGACAAACAGCTAACCTGCTTGGTGATGCTGACAAACATCTCAAAGAACACATAGAGCTGCTCCTCTCCAGAAGATGAGATTATTCCCATCATCACTTCTTTCACCAGCGTCTCATTCTCCAGAGCACCGCTGTTTGGATCAAGTATCAGCTCTGCTTTCTGTTCTGGAGAAAGTGAGTCCAGAACCTCCACCTAAGGCGTATAAAAAGATGTTGCATTGAAGGGCATTTTTCTATCGCTTTAATTGTGGTGCCATCATTTGCTAGAAAACATCAACCTACAATGCTGGGTAAATGCTCTACAAATCTAGCCTGTTACACCAATGTCAAGAAAACACAAAACAAGCACTTTTACCCCAGAGATATTCAATTCTTTAAGATCAGAGTAGTCTGCTGTTGTCGAGAACAGACCCAAGTTGACACTCAGCCAATCAGAATCACTCTGGATATCCTTTCTGCAAACTGTTCAAACAAGGAGCAAAAACAAAAAAAGGACAACGGCACAGGTTCAGGTCATATCATGAGGTCACTGCATCTAAGAAACAACAACTGCGAGACATAATGCAAACGCATGCGCGGCAGCACAAGCGTGCGGAAGGGTACCTACCTGGTGTGTTTAGCTGTGCAGCAAGATCCTTCAGGTATTTCACTAAAACCTTTGTTATGTCCTCCCTGTTGCTGGCAGTCATTTTATAGAACACAGCACTTATTCCTGAAACACTGCAAGAAAACAACATTGTCTTTGATGAGAGACAGACTTCTCCACGGTTCCTCAACCTTCTTCCCACTGCCACGTCCCTTTCATTTCTACCTTGCGTAGGTACAATATTGGATAACGCTGCGGAATCACACTTTTCAAACTACAGACTCACATCACTCGGTAGTTAGTGCAGTCGGTGTTGTTGATGGTTGTTACTAGCATCTCTGCAGTGAAACTAGGAAGGACAGGGTTCAGCTTGACCTCAAACCACTCGATCCAGTCAAGGGTTTCAAACTGTGGAAACTCAATGCTGATGATTTCAAAGGTTCGCTTCATCATCACATCTCTCACAGCAGGGATGATATCGGCAACCTGCTGAGAAACAATGCAACAGGTGGGAATGGTACTTGAGGTGAATGCCTCGGGTCAGGTCACAGATGCCACTCTACTGCAAAACTTGTTTGTGCTACGGATTTCAGATAGTGTAAGCATGTCACTTACCTCCTGTTCAGTGAGGGCTGTGAAAAACTCATCCACATTCTTGAAAGCATCGCCTTTCTCTAGTCGATCGAACACCTGGTCCATCTGACTTGTGCTGTTCAGTGCTCCAGAGGTCAGAGTTACTTCAGCTGCTTGGCTAGGGGTCAGCAGGTCCAAAGAATCTAACTGCAACATGACACACAGACCAGCGGTTAGCGCCCGGGCCTGACAGACAACGTCAAACCCACAACTCACGTACAACTGGTGCAAGCCTGATGTTACTCACGCTGGAGAAATGTATATTCAGTATTAAAAGCTCCTCCAAGCTGGCATAGGCGGAGAACTTGCCAAAGTTCTTTGCTAGCCAGTCACTGCTGCCAGAAGTGCTGGAAACACAACTGGGATCTAAAATCGTAACAGAGGAGCAAGCAACACAATCAGAACATTACAAACAAATCTTATTTCATTGCATTTAGTTGACCAGCAATCTAACTTTGGAAGATACAAGACCATAAAAGATGCTAAAGAAGAGAGGACAGTTCAGGTGTTCAAGCAACATTTCTCCAAGTACCTGATAGGTCATCTCTTGAGAGGAAAGGATAGATGAAATAAGTAAAGATGGACCATTTCTGTTCCTCTTTCATGAGTTGATCTTGCCTGCTCAGAGCCTCCACCCTAAGTTGGATGAGAAGAGATCAGATCTTGGGATGGATGCTCATGCTTTTTCTTCACAAACTTCATGCCAAAAATCACAACTGTGGTGTCCTGAAATTCTCCTGGCCATACTTACACAACTTGGTAGGTCTGACAGCTGAAGTTCTTGGAACTGAGACAGGAGAGGAAGTCTGCGGACACTGATGACAAAAATGGCCTGAGCCTTTCCTGGAACCACTTGGTGATGAAAACGGCATCCGTAAGCTGTGCATCGCTGAACATGTTGACTTTCACCTCAGCAATGGCATCAAGAACATCTGGGTCAGGCAGACTGATGGTGAGGGTCTGTAAGAGAAAGTACATATCTCAATGTACAATTACAACCAAAGCTTTCCTTTTCATTGCAGTACTACTCCTCGTTTCCTACCATGTTGGAGTACGCATCCAGGGCTTCATCCAGAGATGCTGCAAACTTCTTGAAGAAAACATTCCAAAGTGCCCTGCTGTAGTTCATGCTGCTGTCCAGATTGCATGCCAAGACTTCAGCCAGATCGCTGGAGGACAGAGCTGCAACCTTCAAACACAAGATCGTGTAAGCAAAAAGACAACTTTCTGTGGTCGCGTGACTGACAACATGCTGCGTAACAGAGATCAATGCGAAGACAGGCATGCCGCAAATGCTTCATAGAGGCCTTACTGATGAACAGGCGAGGTCAGAGATGCTGGAGTTGCAGAGCTGAGCAGAGACATTTCCAAAGGAGACTTGAGTCTGAACTGGATGACTGTGGAGAAAAAGAGTCCATTATATTACCTGTAACAGTTTTCACAAGTCCATACTTTCTGAACCTTTCAAAACACCAAGACTCACCTTCCTGCACTTTGACAAATGTGTGCTTCTGTAAAAAGAATGAAAATTCATCAGCATTTTTGCAACACTGGATTTGGAAGGTTAGACATTTTAAGAAAGCAACATTTCGATCACTTACCATCTACTACTGTCTTCTTGCACTGAAGAAACAATAAAAACATAGGGCGATAAAGCATGTTAGCGAACATCCATAGCTTTCTGTGCCTTAGGCCGTGTACAGTCATAAGATAATGCACATAATAACAGAATATCACTTACCACTCCAACAGGGAAGGGAGCTGTACAACCTAGGGAGGAGCAAAGAAAATACGTCATTCGGCCGATGGAAGGAAGGAAGCTAAAAAGGCACTTACCTCTTTTATGGAATATGAAATAGTCCCATACCTTTTGGCAAAGTCTGGCTCAGCATTTCTCTGCTTGATCTGAGTTCCTGTCCAAGGTCGAGTGGAAGAACTGCAAGACTCATGTCCATGCCCTTCAGACTGTGTTAAACAGAAAACATTCAGTTTCTCCATCTTTGTCCCCAACCATCTGAGCCAATAACTCTTTCAAAAATAATCCAAGAACAAGAAAAGGAATCAGTCACTCACATTGCTTTATAGGAGTCACAGCTGAGGTTTCCAGGGATCACCAGCAGCCAAATGGGTTGGAAACTGGCCAGTACAACAAACAGATTCACTTGGAACCACAACTCATATTCACTTGGTTGGAAGGTGTCAAAGTTGGGAGCTAGAGCCGTCAAAGTCATGTTCAGGATTGCGTCTCTCACAGCTGCGCTTTCAATGAAGTTGATTTGTTCCTGCAGAGGAAACAGTTCAGTGGGTTTAAGATCCCTGTGGGCACTTTAATGCAAGACCGCCATCTTGATCAGTTTTCAGTGTTGGCTCATGTCACGTTTACTTTTCAGAGACAAACAGCTTACCTGCTTGGTGATGCTGACAAACATCTCAAAGAACACATAGAGCTGCTCCTCTCCAGAAGATGAGATTATTCCCATCATCACTTCTTTCACCAGCGTCTCATTCTCCAGAGCGCCACTGGATGGATCAAGTATCAGCTCTGCTTTCTGCTTTGGAGAAAGCGAATCCAGATCCTCCAACTCAAGGAAATAAAGAAAAGAAACAAAAGGTATTTCGTTTTCCTTTCATTTCAGTGCTTTCTTTTGACAGAAAACACCAGTCTCCAGTGCTAGATTAACGCTGCATAATTTCAATTTCAAATGCAACGTTTTTTAGTTTCCATGTTCAGAGCTACAAACAAAAAAGAAAAACAAGAACATTTTCTCACCATTGAGAAATTTCCATGAAGATTTTTCAAGTCATTCAACGTGGCGAAGATTGAGAAATTGCCTAAGTTGTTTTTCATCCAGTTTTTACTGTTCATGCTACCAGCAATACAGCCTTTTGGATAAAAATTTAATATGTAAGTAAAATTTACATATTCATTTAAAATATAAATTTTATATAACATGCTGCATTGTGTTTTAAATGTCTATTCAGTACAAAGCAAGAATTGTGCATGTTTTAAATTTTTGGCAAAAAAATTATTGACACCTGATTTTCTGGAGAGGAATGGGATGATGAAATGAGTGTAAAAGGACATTTGTAGCTCATTTCTCATTAGAGTGATTTGCTGGCTTAATCTTTTCACCCTGTAATACATAAGAACATGAATTAGTTTTGCAGATTATGGATTATATAGAATATGTGCTTTTGGTGTATTATAGGTTTGTGATTTCTTTTTCTTTTGGTTTTGTTCTTGTTTTATACTCTTTATGTCGATTAAACATTCCCCTGTAGATAGTTAAATGCTAAAACTTTGACCCTTTTGTGATACTTTGCAGGCCTTTTGCCACAAAGAATAGTTTACAAAACAATATCTTTCTTTCATGTCACCAAGGATACACTTCTTTCAGAAATCTGCAGTGATTTTTCAGTGATTTTCCCTGAATCTTCTACCTAACTTTGAAATTGAGTTTGAAAAACATTGGACATGCCCCTCCCCAAAAACCTAACCCCAATGCAAATCAAGTGTGTATGTGCTTGTTTGTATGTATAGTTACATATGCTTACATTTCCTGGTAACTTTCACAGGTGAACTCCTTTTTGCTCAGCTCTGACATGAAGGTGCCATTGATGATTGGAAGGAGTGGAAGGAGCCTAATACAAACCCACATCTGAATGAATTCAACACTCTTCAGATTTTCTGGACTCAGAGTGTCTAAAGCTCCAGTCATGGAAGCAATATCACCTGTTGATGGAGTCTCACCCTGCAACAGAAATAAACTTAAAGCATTATTTATATTGAACAGAAGACAGGAGTTGAGACTGACTTGACAGGTCACGGTTAATGACCATTGTAATGCTTGCAGAGGAATTCATTATTTCTTTCTTTTTTTGTCAACTGTCTCACCACCACTTCTCGTGCCCTGGGTTGTATAGGTTTCCCCTGTGACACCAAATCTTTACATGCTGAAAATTACTCCATAGGACAGCTGAATATGGACTGGGTAATGTGCTAACTGCTCTGTTCTGTGTACATGACATACATGACAAATTCACTCACATTGCTCTTTATCAACATGGAGAAAGTAACTGAGCTGTCCTGCATGCCCAATGAGAGTAAGGCCAAAGGTGCAGCTGAGTTACATGAGAGCCCCACGTTTAAAGTCTGTGTAAAGTAAAATCTCGCAGCCACCATCGGGGCCCGGGGGACGGGCGCATGCCACAACCATAAATTATCTAGCACTGAATAGTGGAGAAAGTTTTTCAATGTTTTTCAATATATCTCGGTTTGGGATTGTGTTTGTGTTTGAAATCATGACTCGATGATGCACTGGAGCATGACGCCTCCTCTAACACTATAATCCTATAAAAACCAGAGCGCATTAGCATCAGTGGTTCTCCCAGCTTTATTTGGCTAGATTATGTTAGTCAGTAATACTTGTTGCTAACTTGCATAAATGGAAGGAAAAAAAAATACCATTCTGTTGCAGGCTGCTAGCACTGCTAGTGGTTTCATTTCAACCCAAGAGAGGCTTTGCTGCTCACCCTAGCGAGCTAATGGATATGCTAACGTTAGTACGAAGCTGAAACTGGCTTTCTATCCACCAGCGTCTTGTTCAGACTTTTTCGTTCTACCTTAAACAGTGCAGCAGTTACATGCTGGCAAACATGAAAGTTGAATCAGCTTTATTATTGAATTTTCCCGTTCCATCTTAAATGGTGCAGCAGTTTCACTCTGGTGAACACAAAGCTGAAGAGGGGCTGCAATTTTCCTGCAAGAGAGCGTGGCTCTTCAGTGGACACACACCCAGCGTTTCAGAGCAGAGATTACTGCTTATTTTTTTATCATTTTTTATACTTGACATTTTTCTGTGATGCGACACACAGAACATGTTTATTTCTGCTTTACACAGACTTTAATTACAAACAGGCTGAAGCGAGAGACCAGGTTTGCAAAGGTTCTAAGCACTGTGACATTAGTAAGCGGCAAGCAATAAGAAACAAGGACACAGTGACACTGATGCAAAGCACTGCTCGTATGAAATACAGCTACTTGAGTGCAAATAGCTTCATCTTTTGGAGATTCTTCATGAATGAGTGAGTGCATGAGTTAAAAGATCAATGAAGTCAATGAAGTCTAAATAAAAAAAGCTAGTAAATGTGTTAAGTCAGTGACCCCAGTGGCAAATTGCAGATACAGATCATTTCACATGCTGTTGAAAGAATAGGTAGTCTTGAATGTTTTCTTACAAGTTGAACAAGGACTTTTATTGTTGAAGTAATGATCTGCCCAAGTTCTTTTTGGAGGATGGAGAGTTTTTCACGGGGGAAGCTAGCAGTGTTTGCTGTCATGCACTGTAAATGGCCTGTGATACTGTCCACTGCATTTAGAATCTAAACATAAAAACACACAAATTAAACAACTGCAGGTTTTAATGTGACATATGGTGCTCACTTTGAAGTTTCTGCTCTGCTTGACAGAATGATAACGGAACAGTAACATCCTTCTTCACTTCTCAGGCAAACATCAAACAAACAATACAAAGCTAACAGAAAACCGATGTAGATCCTGAAGGCGAGCAGTCCAAGTCTACTGAAATATTCTTCTTGCGATAAAGATGAAAATTCACTCTTGATTCATGTGACTATAAGAATGCATGTGTAGACAGACTTAAAAAATAATGATCGTAAAATTAACATGACCATGTTACAGTGGGGTTTCAACTGTGATTCTGGTAGCTTTGACAAGAACAAGGTTGTGTTCTATATTGCTATAATAAGGAACTGTTTTAAATTGAACCATTTCAGAAAGTTGTAAGTTGTGTTATTCTCACTTCACCACTAGATGATGTTATTTAGCAGCTTATTCTAAAATATTAGTTGACCTAACTTTAGTCTTCATATGTTGAATATCACTCCTGCCAGTTATACCACCATAGTGTTCTGTGTGTGTTTATGCATCTGTGTGTATATGTGAGAGACATCTTACCCAAGAGCTGGCATAGGTCACATTCGAAGGACTGCAAGTAACTTGAGTCAAATTGGTGGTGGTGGAATTGGTGGTGGTTCTGTTTTAATTAGAATTTTTTTTTTCATTTTAGAAAAATCTGTATGCATAACATAAAAGGAAAAATAATGCAAAATAAAATGTGCAATTGAAAAACACACACCCATTGTACAGACTGCATGGTTCCATTGTTGTTGCTGAGGTGGGGGTAAATTAACATTTTATTAATATTTCTACAGCACAATACAATACCTTAGTAAATATTCCTTAGTACATATGACAGTCCCTTACACCATCAATGATTTCTTACACATTATACAATAATCAATAAACCCAGCATACAGGAATTATAACAGGTTCAGCAGTATTAGCAGCTTTAGTAAATGTTTAACTACTCTTACCATTGAGTTGAGTTGAATTGCACTGAAAGAAAGTACAACAAAAATATGACACTTGCACAGGTTGCCTCTGCTCATTCATTTATTCTTTATGTTATATAAATAAACATACAACAACAGTGATTCATATGTTTATGTAAGTTTTATTGTCATGCTTGCAGAATGTCTTGCATGCTTTGGTTCAGTGATGACCAAACTTACTCCCGGAGATCTCCAACCCAAAGCAACCCCACTTAATCTACTACCCTACTAAGCCCTTGATTAACTCAGTGAGGTGTGTTAGATTTGGGTTGGAGGTAAAACGTGCAGGACGACAGATGTCGAGGAGGAGGATGGGTGACCACTGATTTAGATTGAAAATTTGTTGTATAGTTTTGGAGTTTGAAGTTGTCCTATTTCTTATTTTGGCAAGCAAAGTTGTTCTTTATAACGCCCTCTCTGTGGCCTTACTGCGGTGACAACTACATAAATGCAGTTTCAGCAATGGCCTACTGTCCAAAATTCCTTGAAATACAAGAGAGGAGCAATCAGAGCGGATGGTTTTGTTTACAGCTGTGTAGCCAACATAGCTGAGAGGAAGACATGCAGATATTAACCATTAGAAACCTAAAATTTCAGGGAATTTTTTGGGTCAATTACAATTATAATTGCACTTATAAAGTATTTACATGTGACAGTTACACATGCCATATGTTGTTATTTTCAGGAGACCCTGGGTTACTCAGATATGCCATTGTTTGACATGTAAATGCTAACAGAAATTTGATATCTTTATGAATTTGGGTAATTTCTGATCAAAAATGTACCTAGTGCCTGCTAAATTTTGTATTTTCTTAATTATAGAGATCTTGAAAACAAGTGGAATTGTAGTTATCTTTTCAGAAATTGTTAGTCTGGAGTGTCTTTTGATGGTGATTCATTCTGTTGGTTATTATGAGTAAAAAAAACAATTAGCAAAGGCGGACATGTTTTTTATTGATTTTCTGTCCTCTTGTATTCATGCTTAGTGCTAAAACACAGCAAGACAGGCTTTATTTTTAATTACAAATTGAGTTGCATATTTAATATCAGATACTTTTAATACTCAAAATCAATGTAAACTGAAAGCCCTTTGTTTATAATATGAAGGCTAAAAGCAGAGATATAACAGTAGCGAGTGGATGGTGAGGCAGAGTCTGATGACTGATTTGATGTGTAAATCATGTTTTAACCCTTTGTTGGAATATGAAGGCCAAACAGCAGAGCAATAATATCAGGATTTTATGTGATTTTCCGAGCCAAATTTACTCACTGATGCTTGTTAGGCGCGGGTCTGCTGAATGTCCTGATATGTGGATCATGTTTGTATCTTAAACCATTCTGAAGTTATGAAGGCTAGAAGTGACCTACCATTCTGCCCGCAAATTGCGGTCTCCGGGTTAATTTAACTAAATTTGCTGCGCTTCATTATACTTGAAATCTGGCATGAGCCACTGCTGACAAGCAAATTAGCTCACTTAAAACCACAAGTATAGGAGCACAAAGAACTCAACTAAGTCGGACGTAGAAGCTGGCCAACAAGCTGTGTCGCAAGCTAGCGATGCTAACTCTTCAGCAAGTTCGAACCTGCTTGACTCTGGGCTTCGTCAGGTGATAAAGGAAATCACAGACAATCTTTCCAAAGTGATAGATGAAAAACTTGGACCTTTATCACAAGTGCTTCAGATTCATGGAGAGACACTGAATGCTCATGAAAAGCGCCTTACCGAAGCTGAAGCCAGAGTGTCAGCGGTGGAAGATGCTGTCACCCCGGCAGAAAAACGATTGAAAGCGCTGGAGAAACAGGTGCGCAAAATGGCCGAACACATTGATGACTTAGAAAACAGAGGGAGAAAAAAGAACATTCGTATTATCGTGTTCCGGAGGAGGTGGAGGGAGACCAGCCAGTTAAGTTCTTCGAGGCATGGCTTTTAGATCTCTTGAATATTGAAACGGCGATAGGGAACATAAAGATAGAACGAGCCCATCGGACAGTGGCTCCCAAGCCCAACTCGATTCAGCGCCCGCGTCCTGTCCTCGTAAGGTTTCACAACTACACTGACAAGCAGCGTGTGATGGATGGATGATGCAAGGAAGATTGGAAGCAGTGGACACAAGCTCATGTACGTAAATTCGAGGGTATTCATCTTTCACGATTTTTCAGCTGCTACTCTATGTAAGCGCAAGCGATTTGACGAGGTGAAGAAACGGTTCAGGGCCGTGGGCGCAACTTACATGCATCTCTATCCCGCTTCACTTAAAGTGGTGCATGATGGCCTTTCCAAAGTGTTCGATGATCTGGCTGAGGTTGAGAAATTTATGGTTTCCTTGAATCAGCTACCGACGTCTCAGCAGGTTGAGTGAGTCATTACCCAACAGTAAATAACTGAGCTCGTTCATTTCTCTGTTTAGCAAGTGTGCATTGCTTGTATTACTTTTATGATTACTTTTTGAACATGTGTTGGAGAAATGGACAGTCAACTTTAATGCTGGAGCTTGGACTTTAGTGCCTCTGCTGTCTTTCCTGTGGAGTTCCATGATAAGAGACGTTACTGTGACCCTTATGTTTGCCTATAGGGCTAGCTCTCAAGGTAGAGTGCAGGTTTATATGTATTATAGTTGTGTGTTCGTTGTTATTTCCCAGCTTATTTTTATTTTGAAATACGTTATGCTGGCTTACAGATTGCATAGTTTGATGTTTAGAGACTTCTTTCTCTATTTTCTGTTTCTGTTAAGAAAATGGCTGCCAACGTAGTGAATTTTCGTACTTTGAATGTCAAGGGTATCCATACACCTATCAAAGGAAGAAAGATCTTAACTTTTCTTAAAAAAGAGCAAGTTGATATTGCTTTGTTGCAGGAGACTCATTTGGATGATACAGAACATTTAAAACTGCAGCAGAATGGTTTTGGGCAGGTCTTCTTTTCTTCATTCACTACTAGGAGTAGAGGAGTTGCTATACTGCTAAGGAAAAACTTACCTTTCAAACTGTTGTCCTGTGTTAAGGACAGTCAGGGTCAATATTTGATTGTGAAGGGTATTTTGTATGGGGAGGAGCTGGCTATTATGAATGTATATTACCCCCCTGGTCATCCATTTGAGTTTCTTACCTCTGCTTTTTCGAAATTGACTGACATGAATGTTAGTAATTCAATTGTTGGGGGGGTTTTAATTGTCATTTGAACCCTATGATAGATGTCTGGAGAGCCCAGCATCGTGCAGATAGAGAGTTTACCTTTTTCTCAAACCTTCATAAATGTCACACGAGAATAGATTATTTCTTTATCCCTAGTAGGCAGCTGCAATGTGTAATTTCTAGCTCAATTGGTAATATAACGCTATCTGACCATGCACCAGTTTTTCAGAAGGTTGAGCTGCATGATTCACTACCATAATCCAGACATTGGAGACTTAACCCCTCAATTTTGAATGACCATAAATTCCTAGCATACTTTACATCAGAATTAGAATCATTTATGTCTTTTAACTCTCCGTCCACTGACAATCCATCCTTGTTATGGGAAACTTTAAAGGCCTTTTCACGAGGGGTCATTATATCTTATACATCATATAAACAACGTAAGCAGCACGAACAACAAAAAATATTAGAAACCAAATTGAAATTAGTAGAAAAGGCTTATATTAAGAATTGATCACCAGCAAGATTGAAAGAAATTACCGCCCTGCGCTCAGCTTTAGATTCCCTTCTGACAAAAGATGCAGAGGTGAAAATAAGATTTGCTAAACAACGTTTGTATGAACATGGTGATGAGGCAGGGAGATATCTGGCATACCTTACAAAGAAAAAGGCAGACTCTCAAATCATATCTTCAGTTCTTG
Organism: Colossoma macropomum; assembly: GCF_904425465.1. NCBI lineage: Eukaryota > Metazoa > Chordata > Actinopteri > Characiformes > Serrasalmidae > Colossoma > Colossoma macropomum. Next base: position 707,279 of record NW_023494808.1, read on the forward strand.
ATGTGCAGGGAAACATATCTCAGGAGGCTAAAATTATTAACAGTACTTTTAGGGAATTTTATAAAAGTCTGTATAAGTCCAAATTACCTTCGGATGCCCTAAAATTAATGGATGACTTTTCCTCTTCCCTTAAGCTCCCCACTTTAACAGACAATCAGAAATTGGCTCTCAATTCTCCAATCTCCAAAGAAGAGGTGCTCAGTGCTATTAAGAAACTGCAATGTGGTAAGGCCCCTGGCACAGATGGACTTGGCAGTGAGTTTTATAAAGAATTTCAGAATCTCTTGGTTGACCCATTACTGAATATGTTTAATGACTCGTTTGTCAGGGGTCTTCTGCCTACATCCTTACGAGAAGCTAATATATCTCTGATTTTGAAGAAGGGAAAACCACCAGAGGACTGCACCTCCTATAGGCCCATTTCTCTTTTAAACATAGACTTGAAGCTTCTCTCGAAAATATTAGCAGCCCGACTGGAAAGTTTGCTGCCTTGTATTATTAAAGAAGATCAGACTGGCTTTATTAAGGGCCGTAACTCCTGTAATAATGTTCGCAGACTTTTCAGAAAAGGGCTGTAGATGGGATGGTGATTTCATTAGATGCGGAAAAGGCATTTGATAGCATAGAGTGGACATACCTTGTATATACTTTACGTAAATTTGGATTAGGTGAAAATTTTATTAAGTGGGTAAAGGTTCTTTACAATAACCCTATGGCTGCGGTTCTCACTAATGGTTTACGAACTGATACTTTTAGTATTCAACGAGGCACGAGACAAGGCTGCCCACTGTCGCCTTCCTTGTTCAATTTAGCAATAGAGCCGTTAGCTGAGGCAATAAGAACAGATCTTAACATACATGGTTTGAATACATCCAAAAAAGAACACATAATCACATTATATGCTGATGATATTTTGATTTTTCTCTCTAAACCACACACATCAATCCCTAGCCTCATTAGTATTATTTCCAAATTTGGTCTCTTTTCAGGTTATAAAATCAATTCAACTAAGTCCATAGCTATGCCCATGGGTAGCTTAAAACACACACCACAAAATCCATCACCTTTTCCTTTTCAGTGGTCAGAGACAGGCTTTACATACTTGGGAGTATTCATAACCCCTAAATTTAATCAGATATTCAAAACAAACTTCACTCCATTGGATCGTATCAAACTAGATTTGGAGAGATGGCACACTGTCCCTATCTCTTGGATAGGCCGTATAGCATTGATAAAAATGAATGTCCTCCCAAGACTGCTTTACCCTATACGGATGATTCCAGAACTTTTCCCAAGCAAGTCTCTTAAAACTCTAGATAATTGGTTCAGTTCCTTTATATGAGCTAAGAAGAGGCCACGACTGAAAATGGCAGTTTTACGTCTTCCGGACGTGAGAGGGGGTTTTGACTTCCCGGATATTAAAAAATATCAGCTATGTGCTCACTTACGTTTTACATATGATTGGATACATGAAGACAACTCTTCTTTGTGGTTTGATATCGAAAATTCACAAACAAAATATCCCTTACGAAACTCGCTATTTCTTAGAAACTTTAAGTCAGTAAGAAGCTCCTGTGAGAATCCCATGGTAATTAACACTGTTAAAGCATGGAGAGTTATCATGCATCTGGAAGGTAGATCCAAGCTGACTTCTATTCATACTCCTATATGTGATAATCCTGACTTTCTTCCGGGTGTTACAGATTCTCATTTCCGTTTTTGGACGTCGAGGGGTTTTTCTCACCTGAGGGATTTATTTGAAGGGTCCACACTGATGTCATTCAGTCAGATATCTGATAAATATGCCATTCACAAACATGACATCTTTCGCTTTTTTCAGATAAGGGACTTTGTAAGAAAGGACACAATGCTTCACCTAGATATGCAACCCTCTCAGATAGAGAGACAGCTTTTTCTGCCCAAACACAATAGATCTACTAGCTTCTTTTATAATATATTAAGAGAATATCCCAACGCTAACACTCATTATTTGAGGAAGGTTTGGGAAACTGAACTTGATATAGAGATAGAGGAGGATGTGTGGAACAAGGTTTGGAAGAATGCACACTCTATCAGTATCTGTAATAAAGCAAAAGCTATCCAGTTTAAAATCTTACACAGAGCATATATATCTCCAGGTCACTGCAGTAAATTTAAAAAGGGTTTTTCTCCTATGTCTCCTAAATGTAAAGCGGAGGTAGGTAGCCTCACCCATTGTCTGTGGACTTGTTACAGAATTAAAACATTTCAGGGGGAGATCTCACAGGAACTGTGCAAGATTTTCGGAACCGATGTAAGGATGGACCCATTGTGTTTATTGCTTGGGTTGCCAAATAATTATATTTCTGACCTGTTTAAAAAAAAATCTGTAATGTTTTAACATTCTGTGCAAGGAAATGTATTTTATTACAATGGATAGCAGATAAAATACCCTCCATAGCAAGCTGGCACAGAGTTGTTTTGGAACATGTATCTCTAGATTACTTGACACACCTGTTACGCTCAAAAACAAATGTCTTCTACAATATTTGGGAAGCTTTTCTGCTGTATATTGGGTCAGATCTCTCAAGTATTCTGGTGAGAGCACTTGTATAGGTTACTGTGGCATTTTGATATGTTGATCAGCATAAATATTTACGTATGTAAGCTGGGGCTGTGTTTTCATTTATTTATTTATTTATTTATTTATTTTTTGTTATGTGTGTATGGTGTATGCTTGTTATGTTGAGAAAGATTTAATAAACATAATTATAAAAAAAAAAAAAAAAAAACCACAAGTATGATCATTATGCCAGGTGTGGCACATGCAGAACCTGCATATCACAGGTGTCTGTTACAAATTAACACATGTAAACCAAGCACCCTCAACATTTCCTGCCCTACAGGTCTGCACGTTGTCAATATCACCAAAGTGTATATATACACCGATCAGGCATAACACTATGACCCCCTCTTTTTTTCTATGCTCATTGTCCATTTTATCAGCTCCACTTACTATATAGGTGCACTTTGTAGTTCTACAGTTACAGACTGTAGTCCATCTGTTTCTCTGCCTACTTTGTAAGCCCCCTTACACCCTGTTCTTCAGTGGTCAGGACCCCCATGGACCCTCAGAGAGCAGGTACTATTTGAGTGGTGGATCATTCTCAGAACTTCAGTAACACTGACGTGGTGGTGTTGTGTTAGTGTGTGTTGCGCTGGTACGAGTGGATCAGACACAGCAGTGCTGCCGGAGTTTTTAAACACTGCGTCCACTCACTGTCCACTCTATTAGACACTCCTTGTAGATGTAAAGTCAGAGACGATAGCTCATCTGCTGCTGCACAGTTTGTGTTGGTCATCCTCTAGTCCTTCATCAGTGGTCACAGGACGCTGCCCACAGGACGCTGTTGGCTGGATATTTTTGGTTGGTGGACTATTCTCAGTTCAGCAGTGACACTACGGTGTTTAAAAACCTATATAGTAAGTGGAGCTGATCAAATGGACAATGAGCGTAGAAACAAGGTGTATTATAATCGGTGTATTCATCCAAGATATAACTATACAGAACTTTTTACTTATTACTTCAGAGCAGAGGTCTTCAGCTCCAGACACTGAATCCTGTTTCTGTTCCTGTATTTTGTAGTCACTGGTAGTTAATGTAGTTAATTGAGCTGTTAACTGAATGTAACTGATTGGATAACTACAAGTTATTACAAAATCCAGGATAAGAGACTGGAGGTGAAGACCTTTGCTTTCAGTGGCACGTTTCCTAACTGTACTAAATTTAGTTGTTGGACATTATTGGGTTAACTTGGTCAGATTCTGAGGACACGAAACACACAGAGATGGTCTTACCTGTGCACTGACCAGAGCTGACCAGCATCCTAGGTAGAAAAAATGTCATTACTATTCGTAATAATTAAGTGTGTCTTTTACATCTATGATAAATATTCTCAAGTGACTGATTCATACCACCCAGAACAGCGTTATTACACATTCGATTCACATTTTCATATTTGTCCCTATTTGATGAAATGAAAATGTTGGCTGATGTATCTCACCTATGCAGAGAGCAGAAAGGATGAGTGCTCTGCTGATGATGATGTTTTCTCTCATTTTGGTTTCAATACCCTCACCAGCTCATTGTTCACTAATCCTAAAGGAAAGTGGCGACAAAATTCAAGAGTCTGTGTCTTATTAAGAATAAGCAACGTCGTATTTAAAAGGAATGTGCCCAAAAAAAGTTTTAGTCCAATCTTGTCCACAAAGGGCTGGTGTGGCTACAGGTTTTCATTCCAACAAAGCAAAAGCACACCTGATCAATTGTTTTAAGGAAGATTAAACAAGTGGAATCAGGTGTGTTTCAACATGTTTGGAATGAAAACCTGCAGTCACACTAGCCCTTTGTGGACAAGACTGGACACCCCTGGCTTAGATGTTTTATCCAGAGCATTCAATACAACATATATCATTAACCACTGGAGTGTTAGAAATGTTTATTCCAACAAGTGTCATTCGCTATAAAAGGTTACATTGGCCAATTTGGCCCAAGTTAGCTAAAGTAGCCTTTATGACAGATGAGGTCTATTAGAATAAGCATTTATAAACATTTATGTAGGGTTATGTCTGTTGTAATGAAAAGCTTATGTAGGTGTCATATAGCCCTATAAACAGCACCCTACAGTAAAGTGTTACCCTTTTATTTATGTAAGGCACAATGAATTGCCTTTGTGTATAAAACGTGCTGTATGAATAAACTTGTCTTGCCTTGCCTTGCCTACACCATGGTTCAGTGACTATTATTCCAGTTAGGCTATCATCAGAGTTAAGAAATGTTGGAAGGTCAGATTCCAAAATCTCATGTATTTTGCCTATATTTGATTGAAACAACAATGGCTTTAGCAATACCCAACTGTGGCCTCTGAGTGAAAAAATCCATATAAAGATGATGCAGTGCAGCCAACATTATTTGCTAAAACGTGTCTTCCAATATCTTAAATTTGAACACCGTTTGTACACCGGTGAATAACACAAAAAGTAGAATGTCCTGACTAAAGTGTTCACCACCGAAACATCAGGGGTATCACAATACACACATTCATGTAGATGTTTTGATATGGGGCTTGCGGTACAATAAACACTGTGAATCAAATACAGAGATTTACAATTATAAAAATATTTGAGTGTGCACTAAAAATGCACAGACAGGTTTGCAGTGGTTTAACCTTTAACACACAAGTTAAAACAGGCTTCTTTTCTTCAGAACTTGAAGAATCAAATTAGTTATAATTTTATATTAATACTTACACATTGTTGATCAAAATAGATCTTAAATGTCAGCTGCTACATAGTTCTCATTTCACATTAAACCGGTTCGGTCAAAGCTCAGCTGAAAAACCTGCCCCATAATTATCACAACAGGCATGAACTCTACTCCACTGAATTCCATTTAGCTTAGCAATTTCACTGTGGAAATGACTGCTTGATTTATGTATGTATGTCCCTGGTTATTAATGATAATAGTAATACAAACCTTAATTACATGGTTTAGCTTTACACTTTTTCAGTTATAGGGTACAAAATGCTATTTACACTGAATCTATACTTAATCCATACTTAATTATTAGGTCACACTTTTTGTTCTTTGAAACAATTTTGAAAATTATTACAGTGTTTTTAATAATAGTACATTTCTTTTTTAGTGATCACATAGTTTCCACACTGGCACAACATTTTATTGCAGTTATTCACATTTTTTTAACACTTACCATAAGTAGTCTTTCCTGTGTCATGAACTCCTTAAAAACTATACACACAAAACAAATGATGTATTAGGCAGCGTTTACTGGTATAAAGTGGTAAACTTTAATATTTGGGTAATAATAGCCTGTTAAATATGGAAAGTTAATCATTATTTAATATGTTGTTAGCGATTGCTAAGAATAGTTATATAACAGCTGCAAATGCATTGATAAATGCTTCCATTCCAAGTATTAGTCATTTACTTAGTTCTGACACATAAACAATTCATTATTAATTTGGGTATAGAAATCTAAGCATTAATAATAGTTTAATGATTATTATGTGGTTTAGTTAATTATTATTTATTTACACTTAACTGCTAATACATTTTCTTGAAAATTTAACAGTTTACTTAGTTGCATACAAATAATTCATAATTCCTGTGAACGCTACTTAGTAATGATCAATATTTTATTTGAAATGATTAAGTGGTAATTTATTATGTTGCTAATGTGGGATTCATAAACTTTTATCTAATATTTAGTTAGTTTGGGTTAGGGTCAGGCAGTATAATTATGATTGTATTTCAATATATCGAAATATTGACCAATATATTAGAAATATCACATCAAATAAACATCTAAAAAAATAAGTGTGGTCTTGAATTCATACAAACTTGTGAAAAATAAACAAGTGCAATTTTCCATTTATTACGTTAGCTGCACTCCAACTAACTGAACGGAAACATTACCAACACACTTTATAGCGCATGATTTCTATAATAGAGAGCGATTATGTAAGCAATGATGGTTGTACTGCCTGAAATCACCTACATGGTTACCTAAAAATATTACTAAGTTTAGTGATACATGTATAATACATGTACATGTATTACAGAAGCATATCTCATTTTAACCATATGGAATCTTATCTCAATTTACACATCTACACTGTTAGAAATGAAGGTTCTGTTCAGGTACATTTTTCATTCATCAAGGTACAAACAATGTAAATGTTCCCTCAAAGGTACAACAGTGGTTTTAAGGTCTGATTGTGAACCTTAAATGCGTTTTTCCAGGTGAAAAGTTCGTATTTGTACCTTTTCATAACCGAATGTTTCAAACAGAACAGTAAAATAAAAGCTTGGAGACGAGACGGGGTGTGTGGAGTCAGTACATCTTAGAACATATCATTTCAGTGGATTATGGTTCAGTTATGTTTCCTGACTAAAGGTACTGAGATGAACCCTTGAGGGTCCCACACCAGTGACAAGAGGGGGACTGACCCAGTGACAGTTTATCACCTTTATTACTGAGAGTGTAAAATGGTTCATCAAGGGTTCTTTAGTAAAGGTCATTGGTTCTGTGTAGATTCATGAAATCTACATAGAACCATTTCATGCACTAAAAAGTGTTGTGCTACTGTTATGATGTCAAGGCTACAATGCCCAACTGTATGGACAAAAGTCCAAATTTATCATTAAATTCATGTTATATAGATCAATGTACGCCGTAGAACCATACACAGCACATTCATGTAAAAAACTCTAAACTTTGTTTAAACTAAAACTAAGTTTGGTAATCAATTCTTACATGTGTTACCAAGCAACCGACGATACATGCATGTAACATAAACATTTAATTAAAAAGGTTGAAAGTGTAAGTTAGTTAGCTGGCTGAACATTAGTAGTTGTCTAACTGACTAAATTACACATTTCAGACAATACCAAGAATTAATGCGTTTACTGGGCCAGGCGCAGTTTAGATAGCATCAGCTCAGACAACTCGCTTGCTAAACTGTCTTACAGGTGAAGGGGTGGTGGAATATCTACATAAGGAATGGTTGGGGTAAAGGATAATTAGATACTTTGACAGCTTGTGAGCAAATATTTCTATTAAGTAATCTTTGAATGAATTGTGTTTTTGCATTCAGCCTTTCACTCGTGTCTTGTCAACTTGACAAACGTTCAGTGCAATTTTTATAATTAATTATTACTATTTTGTTTAAATTATAAATATATTAAACATTTGGTCATGGTTAACAAATCATTAATTAAATGGCAAGATAATTAATACTTAATCCCAGAAAAAAAAATACAGACAATAAATAAGTTCATTCTCATTCATAATTATTATCAATGCTTAAGATTTCAAGTTCTATAGTTTTTAAGCTATGAGTTGTGAGTATTAAACCACTAAACTGCCAACAAATTACAGGATTAGGTTGTAACAATCTATTATTTGTATGTCACTACGTAAGTAGTTAATCATTTAAATTCTAGCACATGTAGCAACTATGTAATTATTAACAGTCATTAGCAAACTATTACATAGGTACATAGGATGTTTAGGTTGTTATTCATGTTATTAGAAAGTCTATTTAAGTATTTAATATTTATATTTACACAGACACAATATGTGTAGATATTAGTATAAAAGAAGTGCTTACCTGTGGTAAGGTATACAGGTGTGAATGAAGCAGGAGGCAGGTAGTAGATGCTGAAGTGTGCAGGGAGGGGCAGGGCTGCTGTGGGACATTCACAGTATCAGTCAATCCGCCCTGCTGTACCTGCTCACCCCTCAGGCCTTTTCTTTTCAGCACTCACTGAACAGCACCAACCAGCATTCTCATGCTTATGACTCTTTTATATAACCGGATGTTCTAATTTAAAGTGTTAACACTTCATGCAACGAAAAAGTACAAAATGAACTAAAAAAAACACTGTATTGCAAAGAAATATATGTATGTTTTGTCTCCAAATTTCAGGGAAAATGACAGGTGAGTAAAGAAGGCCTCCACAAAACACCTTTTAAAAAAAATGGTTCGGGTTTTGTTTTAAAACCATGAGTTCTATACTGAACCATTTCATGCTTAAAGGATTCTTTGCATGGTGAAAATGGTTCTTCAGACTGATTTACAATGTGCTGTATATGGTTCTATATAGAACCTTTTGAAAAATGGCTCCATATAGCACCAGAAAGGGCTCTGCTATTGTTAAGTCAACCTTGTATGCAATAGCTGAACTATTTTTGGTGCTATATTTACCATCTTCATGAAGGTTCCATACAGAACTAAATACAACACATTCTCTATCAGTCTGAAGAACCAGGATGACTGACATGTGAGGTATTAAAGACAACATGCTGTCATACCCAGTCCAACAGGTGTGAACACCCAACTCCTTCTTCTACTATGTATCCTTTGACACTAAACTCCCCAACCATATGATGACAGCAGGACTTATAAAATGTTCTCACAGGGCATCAAGTTACAGTTCAGTGATTTTTCAAGTTGGACAGAATGACCTGTAAAATGCCACGCATTTTTAGTTGTTAGATTTTGGCACCTTGTCACTTGGGTGTTGTTCACATGCCATCAGTACATTTTGGTGTTTTCCAGAACACTATTCTGGGCAAATAAACCCACAAAAAATCCATTATGCACTCAGTGTAACCATTCAGTAAAACACAATTTATTCAAAATCAACACATGAATGCAGTAGTTGTTGCACAATTCTTTTAATATTACATTTACTACCCTTCAAATCAACTACACACCTCATCACATTCAGGCTGATTGTAATAGCAAAAATTATGGAAGGAAGTTTGTAATTGTGCAATTAATATACAATAAATGCACTGAGTTAATATGAAATCCTGTGACTGTGATTTTATCCTCACAAGTCTAATCATGTGGCTTTCCCTCACCACAAAGTCTTATACATAGCATTTTAGAGAGTCAGAGTCTCTCAGAAGCAAAGATGGGCAGAGCTTCACCAAACTGCACTTCCAGAAATCATTGTCTGTGAACACAGTTCGCCGTGCAATCCACAAATGCACGTTAAAGCTGTATCGTGCAAAGAAGAAGCCATATCATAACACGATCCAGAAACGCCGCCGTTTTCTCTGGGCCAAAGCTCATTTTAAAAAAGGGCTGAGGCAAAATGGAAAACTGTTCTGTAGTCAGACGAATCAAAATTTGAAATTCTTTTTGGAAACCCCAGACACTGTGTCCTGCGGACTCAAGAGGAGAGGGACTATCCAGCTTGTTATCAGCGCACAGTTCAAAAGCCTGTATCTCTGATGGTCTGGGGCTGCATTAGTGCCTATGGCGTGGGCAGCTTACTCATCTGGAAAGACTCTATCAATGCTGAACAGTATACAGAGGTTTTAGAACAACATATGCTCCCACCCAGACAGCGTCTCTTTCAGGGAAGGCCTTGCATATTTCAGCAAGACGATGCTAAACCACTTACTACATCCATCACAACAGCAAGGCCTCACAGAAGAAGAGTCTGCAGTCCAGACCTTTCACCAATAGAAAACATTCGGCACATCATGAAACAATAATCTGGTAAAGAAGACCCAGGACTGTTGAGCGGTTAAAATCCTACATCAGACAAGAATGGGGCAACATTCCTCTCCCAAAACTCTAGCAACTGGTCTCCTCACTTCCCAGATGTTTACAGACTGTTGTTAAAAGAAGAGGGGATGCTACACAATGGTAGACATGGCCCTGTCCCGACTTTTTTGAGATGCGTTGTTTCCATCAAGTTCTAAATGAGTTAATGTTTTTCATGAAATGGTAAAATGTCTCACTTTCAACATCTGATATGTGTTCTATGTTCTATTGTGAATAAAATACGGGTCTATGAGATTTGCAAATCATTGCATTCTGTTTTTTACTTACATTTATTTACATTTTACACAGCGTCCCAACTTTTTTGGAATTGGGGTTATATTACCAATGTGGATTTGTGGATTTTTATTTCCGGCATGCCATTTACTTTAAAACGCCCTATAATGTTATATGTGTGCATTCACACAGATTTCAATATAGTCTCTACACATGAGAGCAATACGGCTTTAGTTGTTTTATTGCATACATAAAAGATATATTTTGTGGCACAAAGAGAACAGTATAGTGCACAATATAAGCATTGAAGGTAGTATTCGCAAAATGATAATGCACAAACAACAGCACCTTCATTACAATGTGTCTTCTGCTCCCACTGAGAGTGGGTAAGCACTTTCAATTAGCATAAGTGGTTAACGTCAGTTTAGTAACGTTAACACCTGATGTTGGGAAACAGAACGTCTCATGGAAGAGAGGAACATTTCAGTGATGTTAAGTACAGTGTAGTAAAATATGCCACACTTAGGTTCCAGGGGCCGTATTCCCCCAAGAAACTCTAAGGATTCAAGGTTCTGTATTACAAGGCCGTATTACAGAAACCTCTTTACTCTGAAATTTTATCTGTTTAGTCACTATTAAGTAAGTTCTTAAGTAATCTTATCCATTAACTCCAGATAAGAAAACAGTATTACAGAAGCACTCTAACTAGATTAAATCTCCTAAATACTGTCCTAACTTTAAGACAACTTAAAGAAAATCCCAAAGGTGTCTTACCACTAGTTTTAACCATCCGTTTCTATTGTTTTATGCAGTGACAGACAGCATAGTTCACTGTAACTAGCATAATGACGTTACATATAGGTAGATATTTAGCTAGGTATCAGGTGGGGTTTGGAGGGTTACTTTAAAAATGTATTCCATTACAAATTAGTGATTACCTGTTAAAAAAAGTAATTATAATCTAGATCAAAGAAATACTATATTAAGGTAATATAATCTGATTACTTTCGATTACTTTTGGATTATTAAATTTAACATAAACAAAAATTTTAAATTCAAGTTTCTTGTGTTCATCATTTAAAATTTATTTCTCACTGAAACAGGAACATATTCATTACATTAGCCGATTAACCGAGAAAGTAGCTGACAAATTAAACAGTTATGAAAGTAATTGTTGCAGCTCTAATACTGTTGTTCATAGCATAGACGTTTAAACTTACTACAACTGTGTGTGTGTGTGTGTGTGTGTGTGTGTGTGTGTGTGTGTTTGTGTATGTGTGTGTGTAACAAAGGGAGTTCCCCCAAGAAACTCTGAGGACTCAAGGTCCAGGGCCCGTATTACAGAAAATTATTTTTTTTTGTCTTAACTGAAGATTTTACAGGTCAAGATAAGACTTTTCATGAATTCGTATTACAGAAGCAAATCTGATCTGAATTTAGGAATCTTATCTTCAGCTTCTTATATCAAGTTAGGAAATCTTAACTTAATCAAAGTCAACAATCATCTGTCATGTCTGTTACCTAGCAACCGACCATACGCAGAGCTGTTGGAGTCAAAACAACGTAATAGCAAGTGAATATTTTTAGTTTAGATGGTGATACTGTAAGTGTCTGTAAAATAACTGCTGTAAAATGGATAAACAAAACAGAAGACCTTTAAACTTAAAATCCATGAACTGGAAGTTCTTTTAACATTGGTTGAAAAAGTTAAGCATATTTTATTCAGAAAATTTTTGTCCACATTAACGCATCAAGACAAGGACAGGAAATGGGCACAAATAGCAGAGAAGGTGCCTGCAGTGTCGAGAATTTATCCGACTGCAGAATCAGTAAAAAAAAAAAAAGATTCATCAATCTCACGAGTGAAACGAAAAAAAAGCTGCTGTACAAGCAAGTGAAATAAGGAAAATGGGTGGTGGGACCGGCGATGCTCCTATGCTAAGCCCTTTGGACACAAGAATTTTGGGCCGTTATCAGAAAAATACACTATGAAAGTATGAAAAAAATCAGGGTTTTCTTTTTTCCATTTTATTCGACCTAGGATTACTTCTGTTAGTCCTGTAGGTATTATAGATGTTACCGTTATTAATGCAGGCATTCCAGGTGGTTCTGAGGTGGGGCTGGAGTCCAAGCAGGAAGTTTGTAATAGTGACCTGACAACAATACAGCTGTCAGACCTGGAAGAAGAGAGACTGTCAGAGCATAATCAGATGATTGGGTATAAAAAGCATCCCAAAGAGGCTGAGTCTTTCAGAAGTAAAGATGAGAAGGTGTTCACCACTCTGTGTAAGACTGCACGATCAAATAGTGCAACAATTCGAGAATAAACGTTTCACAACATAAAATAGCAAAGACCTTTTGCTTTTCATCATCTACAGTACATAATATAATTAAAAGATTCAGAAATTCTGGAGAAATCTTTGTATGCAAGGGACAAGGCCAAGAAACAGTATTTGCTGGCCGTGATCTTTGGGCCCTCGGACAGCACTGCATTAAAAACAGACATGATTCTGTAGTGGAAATCACTGCATGGGTTCAGAAACACTTCTGAAAATCACTGTCTGTGAAAACAGTTCATCACTGCATCCACAAATGCAAGTTAAAACTCTAAAACGCAAAGAAGAAACCAATATAAACAGGATCCAGAAACGCTGCCACCTTCGCTGGGCCCGAGCTCATTTAAAATGGACTGTGGGGAAGTGGAAAAATGTCCTGTGGTTCGCTGAATCAACATTTGAAATTCTTTTTGGAAATCATGGACGCTGTGTCCTCCAGGCTAAAGACCACTCAGCTTGTTATCAGTGCACAGTTCAAAAGCCAGTATTCATGATGGTGTAGGGGGTCATTAGTGCACATGGCATGGGTGACGTGCACATCTGTGAAGGCACCATTAATGCTAAACGATATATACATGTTTTGTTAACATATGCTGCCATCCAGACGACGTCTTTTTCAGGGAAGGCCTTGATTATTTCAGCAAGACAATGTCAAACCACATTCTGCATGTATTACAGCAGAATTGATCCTTTTTAAAAGAGTCCGGGGGCTAAACTGACCTGCCTGCAGTCCAGATCTGTCACTCACTTATAACATTTGGCACATTATGAAATGAAAAATATGACAAAGGAGACCCTGAACTGTTGAGCAGCTGAAATGCTATGTGAAGCAAGAACCGGAAAACATTTTACTTTCGTGTCTCCTCAGTTCCCAAACACTTACAGAGTGTTGTTAAAAGAAGAGGTGATGAAACACAGGGGTAAACATGACCTCGTGCCAACTTTTTTGGACTGTTTTGTTGGCAATAAATTCAAAATGGGCATATATTTTTCAAAAAAAAAAATTCAGTTTCAACATTTGATATGTTGTCTGTAGTATTTTCATTTAAAAATATGGTTTGCTTGATTTGCATTTCATTATATTCTATTTTTATTTACATTCTGTACAGTATCCCACCTTTTTTGGAAATGGGGTTGTACATAAATACATAAGCTGCATTGGTTACAAATAAGCTACACTGATTACAGAATATATCTGTGTCTGGTTTTACTGTACAGCCAAAAAACTCAAGGTCAACACCTCAAGCCCAGCTGCACAACTGTTTGAGACAGAGAATTGAAGAGAGGGAGAAGCTGGAGTTGTGCAGGGACAGAGTGGCAATTGAGAGGGAGAGGCTGCAGCTGGAGAGAGAAAGACTGGCAGTGGAGAAGTCTTTACTGAGATTGTGCAAAAAGTGCAGTCAGTTGTTGAATAAGCTGAATTCTCAAGTTGAGCTCTGGCTTCGGTCCCTCCAGTTTTGGCCCTGAATCATACTCAGTGTCTGCTTCTTCTACGTCCACCTCAGGGTCTGGGAGATTTGCCATTCGGCACATTATGTAGGACTGCTGTTGCTTTTATCAATAGCACAGTCTTCTCTGATGAATATTTGAGGTAGTCTCCGCCTGTGTCATGGCACCTCCACCTCATTCATTTTGGACCTGTGGTAATCCAAGCTGTCATTTAGTCTTACTGCATTTCTGCTGGTGATTGTTCTCTGCTAACATAAGTCATCAGAAAAGGCTTTAAGGCAATTGCCCAGCAACCAACCACTCAGCCCTCTCGCCTACAGATCTGCACTGATTTCACTGCAATTAAGATTTAAACTTAGAATTGAATTTTAACCATAATTTTACAATTATGTTATGTTATTATTAATATAAATAATTTCAGTTTGAATCTAAACAATCAAGTCAAGGACACTCGGTCAAATTCCAAGTTTTGTTAATTTTCTAACTGAAAATAAGTTACACATCCTCTACAGAGAACACACTTCTGCACACTTTAATACGCTATTACTGTTTATGTGCTGAATTTAATATATTGTGAAACAATATAAAATGTGAATGCCACATTAAATGTTGTATGGTCTTGTTTTTTCCAATATCTAGTTTTTCCAAAATGCCATGTAAAACAGCCTTGTACCCTGTAGAGGATGTGTTAACACACTCAGTAAATCAACAACGTGTGTATACACACACACACACACACGCACACACACACACAGACCTATATATATACACATATATATAGTCCTCACACACACACAGACACATACGACTAATATGCCACTCTAACAACTACCTTGTGTTGAAAGTGAAAGCATCATGAGTGGAGCCAGGCTATTTTGCCACCAAATGCCTTATAATCATGTCTTAAGTGAAGCTGCCATAACAACAAAGCAGATCAGATAGCTTAAGAATTTTCTGTTATATACGGCCCCTGGTCCATACTCGTTTTACTGGAATTCCTAGGAGAAACAGCATACAAAAGGGAAACACCTAATGCTGCACTAGCTCTAGGCTCTCTCTGTTTATTGCTAGGCTCCCTGAAGCTTGTTACAATAACACCCAACACTGGCCTATCACATTAGTCTGGCTGATCTCAGAATAATAAGGATACCCCAATTTAAAAGTTCAAACACTTGGGCTGCAATGAAAACTCCTTCGTTGGGTATACTGGACCAGGAATAAGCTTCCAAGAATTTATGGAAACGTAGACCCTAACGGTGACAGATGTTATCATGTCCTATAGCATCTATACCATATGTTTTGGACTTGTCCTGCGCACTCTGCATCGAGGATGTAGTGTATTTTCTGAAACTCAAAAAATGAGGTACTCCCAGAAAAGCTCTATAAGTATTAGAAATATTTAAAAAAAATAGATTTTTTATTGAAATTTACAAAAGTTACAATTGTAAACTCTCAATTATTACATTGCATGGGGCCCATTTTTAGTCTATATGGACAAAGTAGATTTCTAAGATCTGACAGACACCAATTCGGTACATATAGAGTGACTTTCTTCTATTATTTCTGTCTTAGAGCTCTATTCCTGTGTGACTGGATTCCAATACAGTTTGGTAAATTTTCTGCTCAAGCACATCTGATTCAACTCATCGATGCTAGTAGAGAAATCACCAAACTGTGCTGGACACCAGCCCACATTCCCCCACCCTGTCTTTGAGGGTTGCCTCCTGCCTGGCACATGTATGAAGGACTAATATGGTAAATGATAAGGATCAAGATTAAGGACTTGCAAGTTTACACCCAGCTGCTGTGTTTTTTATTACTTTGTCTTCTCTGATGGTACTTGAATGTTGACATTTTTAAAAAGTTTAAACACTGAAAACTCTCAGTCCACTTCTCTGAGCTTTTGGAAAATCACTAAAATAAATAAAAAAGAAGCATTTGGGGCAATTTGGGGATGTGTAGCAAGTTCAGACCCAGAAAAATGTATCATTTGGTTTGCTGTGCAATTAAACAAAAATAACTCCAACCAACATTGTGGAGTCTTGGTTTTTATACCACTTGGCCCAGCAGACCTCTGTTTCACTTGTTTTTGACTAGACTTCTAAAATCACTAGCTTGTGGTTATGCATTTTTTAATCAGATATGTCATCAGTTGATATGTAAATGCTTACAACATTTTTATATTTTATAAATTTGGCCTCTGTGTGAACAAAATTTACTTTGTCTTCTACTCTTGTACATTTTTAAAAATTGATCAAGAAGTTGTGATTTTATGACATAACTACAAAAAGTGCAGGAACTGTGATGATGGGTCATTGTATGACTTAGCATTGCAAAAAACACATCGTCAGTGAAAAGCAGAAATAATTTTCATGGATTTGTTTTGCTTGGACTTTTACAAATGTCAGTGTACTGCTAAATTGAGAGTGGTCCACCATCCAGATATATCCAGCCATGAGAATATCTTTGGTCAGAAACTGACCACTGATGAAGAGCTAGAGGATGGCTAATTCTGTACATCAACAGATGGGCTATTGTCTCTAAATGTACACAAATAAGGAAGCTACAAGGAAGGGGTTTCTGATAAAGTGATCAATAAGTGTCCAGAGGGTTTAAAAACCATACCAGTGCCACACACATCACCATGTCAGTGCCACCGCTGTCCTGAGAACAAAACACCACCCAAATAATATCTGATCAACAGCGGTTCTGTGGTCAGAAACTGACCAATGATAAGTGGGATAAACTCTGAAGAACAGATGGACCACAGTCTGTAACTGTACAACTACATAGTGCACCTACATTAGGAGTTCCTAATATAATGGCCAATGTAGCGACAAGGTAGGTGTACCTAATAAAATCTAGCAAGTTAGTGAACAACTTAGTTTTTTTATATCATGCAGATCTTCCTATTTGAAAAGCCATTTCATGGACTGATCAAACTCTGTCAGATGTTCATGCCAACAAACTGGCATGTGCAATATGTAACATAAACAATATGGCATATTAATACAATGAAAACAATGCATGCAGCTAAAACAAACATCAATTTTTGGGTCAGCACCCAGTCCCCAGGGCAGCTGGACCAGTTCTTCATGGGACTCCCATCTTAAAGGAGAAGAGAAATGCTGCACTCCTGCATGTTTCTACACTGACTCACATTCATATGCTTTCACAGTGCGAAAGGACAGTATGCAGTTGAAATGAATGAGTGGACACACACCCATGATTTTAGGTGGAGCCTCAGATTGTATCTGAACAACATGAACTGCCTCTCCCTGAGTTGGTTTTGTAGCATCACAGTTCCAGGTCCAATACTGGAGACAGAAATAACATATTCAAGTACTTTCAAAGTAACATTTGTACTGTTTTTGATGTGTCAGTGACAAAAGTTTAGAAGATCAGAGTCTGGGGTCAACTTTGATACAGATGACTGGAAAGCAACCAGGTATTATTAGGGGGGTGGGTCATTCTCAGCACTGCAGTAACACTGACGTGGTGGTGGTGTGTTAGTATGTGTTGTGCTGGTCTGAGTGGATCAGACACAGCAGTGCTGCTGGTGTTCTTAAAAACTGTGTCTACTCACTGTCCACTCTATTAGTCAAAGTCAGATCAAAGTTTATTTATATAGCGCTTTTTACCACAGGTGTTGTCACAAAGCAGCTTTACAGAAAAATCCGGGTCCGAGCCCCCATGAGCGTCGCCAATGGCGACAGTGGCAAGGAAAAACTCCCTAAGAGCAAGAGGAAGAAACACTGAGAGGAACCAAGACTCAAAAGGGGAACCCATCCTCCTCTGGTCGACACCGGATAGCAAACAGCATTAATATAAAGTATTAGAGTATAAAACAGGAAAAACAGGTGGAGCAATGGTTAATAAGGTAGTTTGAGTTTATGAAGCAGCAGCAGGAGCGTCAGTTCATGCAGGTGAGATGCAGATCAGCCAACAGGGATGGTGCTCTGGTGACTCTAGCAGCTCAGGCAGACGTCGCTCAGGGGCTCAAATAAAGGGGTGTAGAGAGAGAGAGAGAGAGAGAGAGAGAGAGAGAGAGACAGCAAGAGAGAAATTGATTAACAGGACAGGTCCGTTTATGGAGAGATGTTAGAGAGTAATAGTGCAACAACTGATATTAGTAAAATGCTTGTGCAAACAGATCAGTTTTGGGTCTAGTTTTAAATGTAGAGAGTGTGTCTGAGTCCCAAACAGTAGTCAGGAGATGATTCCACAATTTTGGGGCTACATAGGAAAATGCTCGACCCCCTGCTGTGTTTTTTTTTAATTCTAGGATCCGTCAGCAGGCCGTTATTTTGTGAGCGGAGTGTACATGTGGGTTCATATGACAATCAATTCCCTAAGATACTGCGGGGCCATTTAATGATTTATACATTAAGAGAAGGATCTTATACTCTACACCAAATTTAACAGGTAGCCAGTGTAACGACAGGATTGGGGATATATGGTCAAAAAAAAAAGTGAATGAATGCGGTTCTAACAATGTTTGGAAACAGGTGTATCAAAGGAGAGACTGGAATTGAAGATGACGCCTAGATTTTTTACAGTAGTGCTGGGAATGATCGCATGGCCATCTAAATTTAGTTCAAATTTGCTTTGGGTCCAAGTAGTAGGATCTCAGTTTTGTTAGAATTAAGAAGAAGGAAATTGTTAATCATCCAGCTTTAGATATTTTAAACATATTCTTCAAGATTATTTAGATTTAGAGCCTCATTTGGTTTAGCAGATATGTAAAGTTGCGTGTCGTCCGCGTAGCAGTGAAAACTAACACTGAATCTGCGAATTAGGTTACCAATTATTAGACACTCCTACCTTGTCAGTCCACCTCGTAGATGTAAAGTCAGAGACGATAGCTCATCTGCTGCTGCACAGTTTGTGTTGTTCATCCTCTAGTCTAGGTTGGTGGACTATTCTCAGTCCAGCAGTGACACTGAGGTGTTTAAAAACTCCAGCAGCACTGCTGTGTCTGATCCACTCAGACCAGCGCAACACACACTAACACACCACCACCACGTCGGTGTCACCGCAGTGCTGAGAATGACCCCTACCAAGATTATACCTGTTCTGTGAGGGTCCTGTGGGGATCCTGACCACTGAAGAACAGGGTAACAAAGTATGCAGAGAAACAGATGGACTACAGTCTGTAACTGTAGAACTACAGAGTGAAACTATACGGTCAATGGAGCTGATAAAATGGACAAGGAGCGCAGATACAAGGAGGTGGTTTTAATGTTATGGCTAATCAGTGCATGTACTTTACTCAACCCGATTTAGTGTTATTCTGTACGAGTATAATAACATATATCTATCCAATAAAAAATAATAATAAGCGAAGACTATAATTTGCTCTGCATAAGAGCATGTGCTCAATGCATCTGTCATCAGGTGAATGGCATGCCATTGACAGAAAAGCATGCTCATTAAAGTACTGATGGAATGCTGTCAGTTCATGCACCTCTAGTTATTGACACACCTTTCTAGGAACATTCAACAATTCAGCACAACATCTACATGCATATATCCCTCCAACCTTTGGGCATGGATACTAAAATTTACCCAGCTTTCCCCCTCTTAACCCAAATGTAGTTGATCTGCCAAGATGTGTTTGTTGTCTGAAGTTTGCTTCCTTACTTTTAGAACCAAACAAGGCTAATGTAGCTAACAAATTTTCAGGTTCTCAGGAACTTGGCAGTGAAGGCAGACAGCTTATGAATTGATGAAAATATGGTTTATTTGAAAATACAGATGGATACCAGAGAGAAACTTTTCAATTCTGATGCAAAAGAGCAGAATGAGTCCTCTGGCAATGTAATGAGGAATACAGGCTTTATACAGATCCAAATTTAGCAATGGCTTTGTGACTAGGTGTGAAGTCAGGCCTCAGACAGTCTAGATCAATGGTTTTGAACCGGTGGGCCGCAGTGGTGCTGCTAGGGGTGAAGGCTTTTATTTTTTTATCACAATGTTTTTTTTTTACAATACATAGACATTTAAACAAATGTTATTTTGAATATGGCTATTAATTTGCAAGAACAGAATATCAAATTTAGGCTGACCTCATTTTTTTTTTTGGCAACACACCAGCTATGTTTACATGTGGAATTCATCCATCACGGATAAATTGTTACAAACAGGGTCCTTCAAAAAGAAAGACCCTGAGGCCGAAAAACCTACAAGTGAAACAGCCACCGTATCTCAGACTAAGAACACCAAAAAGACCTATGGTATAAACTGAAACCTGATATAAAGAGAAATGAAAAAAATACAGCAGAGCTGTTTGGATGTTTTTGTTGTACCGTGACGAAAACATACAAATGGGCAGAATGTCTTCAGGTGTCAATCTCCTTTGCTCCTCATGAAAGGGATTAAAAATATCATAATGTGAGTTTCTTTCCATTCTGGAAAAATAAAAAGAAGCACAGAGAGCTCGCTCAGGAGGTGGAATTCAAGTAGTGCGTTCCATTCTGGAGGCAGCTGTCTAACTATTCACTGTCTTCAAAGGCTCTTGTTGGGCAGCATTTAAACCGAAAAGGAACCTTAGCAGGCATCGCATTCGGGACAGCGCTTCAGAGGCATCATACATCATAACTTTCACTGCACTGTATGTGTTTTATCTGTTTACTCGCAGTCGCTGGTTACCTTACACACCCCTCAGTGTAAAAGGATGGCTCTGAATCTGCAGCAGCTGTTTTCCTGCCTTGACACTGTTGTGGAAATGTGTGTAAGAAAAACTGGCTGCTTTAAGGAGTCGTATCTGTTGTTAGATACTCCACTTGGCACCCCAGATGAATACAGATAATCATGACTACTAGTTTGTGAATCATTTCAATTCTTTCACTGTCCTCATCCACCTTAATGAACCTGCTTTATTTCTAAAACACAAATTATAAAAACTATGTATAATTTTGTCCTAAAAAAATGATCACACAGTCTGTTTAGCTGCTAGTATGCAGTTTATTTTATGCATTCTCATCTGATTTATGAGCTTCTAGCCTGAAATTTAGCCGTCAACATTCACCTCACACTGTTGTGACTATGTTAAGCACAGCAATACAAAACAAGTGGAGCAGGCAAAAATAAGCATTTGTGGTATTTATTTTTGGGCGGCAGGGCCTGGGTTCAATTCCCGGCCGGGTGACCAGGGTCCTTTCTGTGTGGAGTTTGCATGTTCTCCCCGTGTCTGCGTCGGTTTCCTCCCACAGTCCAAAAACATGCAGTCAGGCCTATTGGACGTGCTAAATTGCCCCTAGGTGTGAATGTGTATGTCTGTCTGTCTGCCCTGAGATGGACTGGCGACCTGTCCAGGGTGTATCCTGCCTTCTGCCCAATGACAGATAGGCTCCAGCACCCCACCGTGACCCAGAAGGATAAGCGGTTTAGATGATGGATGGATGGATGGTATTTATTTTTAAAAACATTTTATTTCTGATCTTCTACGTCATCCAGTAAGTTAAAGTATTTGTCATCGTTCAGGGAGAATGTCAGTCTGCGTTGGTTCTGCCGTGTTTCCTTCACACAAACATTCAGCGCAGACTTCTCCCATTGACCGCTCCTCTTCCAGTGCCTCTCCTCCACTGTAAAGTTAGTCTCTGAAGGCAGTTATGCTGCCTTCCCAAAGTGACAGCCTTCGTCTTGTGAGCACGCAAATGCTGCCCTAGAATGCTGCCTACTTAGACAGCTGCCTCTGGATTGGAACACACCAAAGATGTCTGTAACACAGTTTGAGCTGCTTTTAGAGATGCTAACACCATTCGTGAGAAAGCAGAAGGCAAACGAATCCAGTCACTGGCAAGAGTTTACAAATATAGAACAGCATGAACAAAAATTTGGTGTGCAAGATATGGTCAGTTCTACACAGAAACAAATTAATTTACTGTTGGCCAAAAATACTGCACGAATATATCACACTCTGTATGTAAAGGCCTCTATTATGTACAAGAATGGAAAACGAGTAACTGTCGCTCAGTGCTGAAAAAGGCCAAAAAAAGTACGCCGTCAGTTGGAACCTATCGCCGTCAGTTGGAATCATTTCTTCAGCATGTCATCCAAACATCATGTCATCATCACTCACTGGGTGAGTTAGAAAATGTTCAGTTATTTATTAGCATTTATTCTGTTGTATTATATTAATAATAATCTAAATTCAAACAAAATTGACAGGCTATATTAATTATGGTATTACAGTTGCTTGCATGTTAAATGATCTGTTCTACAAAATCATGTGGACAGTGGAAGCTTTTGTGGCTGGTTGTGTGGGTCACGAGTTAGAAAAGGTTGGAAACCTCTGGTCCAGATGATTCAGCAGTGAATATGGGTTTAAGGAGCTGCGATGTGAGGCTAAATTGGTTGATGGGGCTATTAGAATTACGAAATCAGACAAAATATCTAAATAAAGTAAATCAAAATTAAATATACATAAATGTGTGCATAAGCCCAAAAATACATAATCTATCAAAAGCCTGCTACTATCACTCTATGAAATAAGATCTTAAATAAAATAAAGTGCTTAAACTAGGCTATCACTGCAGTAGATAAGCAGTACCTAGATCAAACATCACGGAGGACCACCAAACCAGCCACTTATGGAGATTTGGCCTCAGACAACTCCAACCTGTCACAAATGTAAGCATCGTAACAGCATTGCAAATTCCACCTACAGCACACCAAAAATGCTACTTCAATAAAAGCTTCACAGGCATATCATTTTGAACAACATCCGAACATTACAGCCAATAATGAGTGCTAATAACTCAACTTTCATACAGAGCCCTGCTGGTGACACCTCTTCTTTATAAACATGAAGAATGGCCAATAATGAACTTAATAATATGTGAGAACGGTAACCTAATGCGTGGCAATGACTTACTAAGGCACAAGAACAAGACAATTAAGTCATTGTCATGACTAAATGCGGCGTAACTTTATAAGGTACTTAAAATATTATAATTACGTAAGGCTGTCTGCCCTTTCTGTCACCCTATTACCACGTCAGATCTTTCTGCCTGCGGCTAGTTGGAATTTCTGTGACGTTTCTGTTGTGGAGACGAAGGAGAAGAACAGGAACCACTAAAAACATACGTGAAGAAGTAAACAAAGAAGAAGAAGTCCCTTATTTTATTTTCTACTTGATTGTCTTTTGTCCTTATCACTGTAATTAAAATGAAAACTTTCTGAGGTGCTAGATCACAGGACGTCATAAGCATTATAATGTGTTTGTGTGAAGCACTTTGAATTAAGGTTGTGTATGAAAGGTGCTATACAGATAAACTTGCCTTACCTTCATATTTATGTTCCAATTTACAGGTTCGACAGTTGGAAAGGAAAGAGTAGTTTGAAAAAAATATATATACATACTCTGTGTACTCTTAAAATACAGGTGCTGCACCAAACTTACATTTGGTTATGGGGTACTTACCTTTGTTTTTGTAAACCTTAAATACTTACCTTTTTTCACTTCAGACACTAAACTGCACTGACCTTAAGGTGATGACATTATATATTTCTTACCTTTTCTGTCATCATCTTCTGTTTTGCGCTTTGATAATGATGTAAAAGGCTTTGTAACGTATATGTTTTTTGAACCAAGTTGAGATACATTACAATTATTCTTTGCCTTTTTCAGTGATCTGAAAAGAACAAAGTGAGCCACAGCAAGAACAGCTGAGAAAGAGAACCCACAATCCTCCACAGCCTGTTGCACTGCCCAGGGTTGTGGGCATGGCCACGAAATGCAGACAAAGGACCTCAATATGTCCAACAGTTGTATGCAAAACAGGAAGATCCAGACATTGTAAGGACCCCTAAAAGGACCCCAGGAGTGCATCCACCACTAGCCAGAATTTGATCCACATGTGTTTTATGCAAATTTTAAATGGAAGTGGGAAATATGGAATAAAGTCACCACAATTTGCATAAAAGTGTGTACTATTATTAATACATGGATAAAAAGACATGCAATAAATTACAATGGCAATGCATTTGCCTACTAAATAATTAAAAACACAAACAGAAGAGTCACATGACTGATCAGGTGTTCCATTTTTTTTGTCTGGATGTAGCTATGAAACATGACAGAAATCAGCAAGCACCAGTGGAGTTAAACTTACCTTGTTCTTCTGTGATATTAAAGGATAAACATACAGAAGGTGCTGCAGCTGATTAATGAACATTTCAGTAGAGTTCTCTGGTTATCTGTTATTAGTCATGCTGCTGTACATGGTGACAGTTCTGCCGAAGGGGAGAAATATCCTCCATGTGCCACTTCCACACAGTCATGTCAAGAGACCGCTTTCTGGACACTTTCCAAGAATGTGCACCTGAATGACACATGAGGATGCTGAAAATAGAGTCCATGAAAAACAACAGTAGGAATCAAACAGCATGTGAAGGGAAAGCCAACCAACCGGTCGATCATATTGTTTGTTCTGGCACACTTTAATTACTATACATTCAGAATTAATCTCGCAGGACACTGCATGTGAAAAGGGCCTTTCCACTAATGTTGTCACATCACTGGTCCAAAGAGCTTCCATCTCTGAGCTCTGGTTGTTAAATTTTTAAACCGTTTACTTTTATTGTTTTATCATTTTCCTATTACTATTATTGTTTTAGTGTTTTCTTCTACTTTATCATTTTGTTCTTAGCTTAATCAGCCATTTTATTTACTTACTTTTCTTATTAATTTTTAGTTATTTTTTATTTTTCATCTGCTTTATAGTCTGTCCTCATTTGCCTTATTTCTCCTAACGTTTTTTAATTTTTATTTTTATGTACTGTTCTAATAATAATTTCTTGGTCGTATTTTTATGATCACAAATTTAAATTTATTCTTTTTAGCCCCTTGTTTTTTGTAAAATGCTTTGCTACATTGTAAATGAGGATCACCCTCAGTGCACTCCAAGTTTAAATAAAGGTTGACTGATTGATTGATTGATTGAAGTTTTTACACCACTCCACTAGAATTTGGTGAAGATAGAGCAAAGGAAGAGTTGGGGTACCTACCACAAGGGAAAACGCTTTGACCCACAGATCTCCAAGGGGCTCTATGAGATGGATTTGTGGCACCTACCTTCTCCTCCCAGATTGGGCATAGTTACGTAGCAAAATGACAAATTTCCCTTGTACGACCAGAAGAGTACATGACATGTGAAGATGATTCACATAATAAACAGAAGGAGAAAAAAATAATATGGAAATACATCCATCAGCCATAACATTAAAACTACCTCTTTGTATCTACACTCACTGTCCATTCTATCAGCTCCACTTACCATATAGTCCCACTCTGTAGTTCTACAGCTACAGACTGGGGTGCTGGGGTTTTAAACACTGTGTCCACTCACTGTCCACTCTATTAGACACTCCTACCTTGTCAGTCCACCTTGCAGATGTAAAGTCAGAGACGATAGCCTCATCTGCTGCTGCACAGTTTGTGTTGGTCATCCTCTAGTCCTTCATCAGTGGTCACAGGATGCTGCCCACGGGACGCTGTTGGCTGGCTGTTTTGGTTGGTGGACTATTCTCAGTCCAGCAGTGACACTGAGGTGTTTAAAAACTCCAGCAGCACTGCTGTGTCTGATCCACTCAGACCAGCACAACACACACTAACACACCACCACCACGTCAGTGTTACTGCAGTGCTGAGAATGACCCACCACCCAAATAGTACCTGCTCTGTGAGGGTCCACTCACACAGCTCCTGACCACTGAAGAACAGGCTAACAAAGAAACAGATGGACTACAGTCTGTAACTATAGAACTACAGAGTGAAACTATACAGTCAGTGGGGCTGATAGAACGGACAGTGAGTGTAGAAACAAGGAGCTGGTTTTAAACGCTACTGCTGATTTAAGTATTTTTTTCTCAAAAATGTAAATCTAAGTTTCAATATTTACAGTCGCAGTCTCTGCAGTTCTGTAATATGACATTAGTGTGTAAGACTTCGAAATGTATATTAGCAGCATATTATATTTTTCATACTAAAATTAATATCTAAAATAAACATATTGTTAATGTCTTGGATACCCTCAATTATAAACTTTAAAAAAGCTACACTCAGAGTCGGTTATGGCATTTTTCCACTGCATAGTACAGCTCAACTCAACTGGACTCGCTTTTGGTACTTCGTCTTCCACTGCAGATATAGCGCCCTCTTAATGTAGCTGGTTGTCACATGAATCTGCCGTGATGTGAAAGAGACAAATTTTGTTCAAAAGAGGCAGTGAAACAGAAGACTGCTGAAAAAAAACAGGAGAGTCTGGGAAAAAACTACATCAGAGTTCAGACAACGAGGGTATGCTAACCCGGTAGCTAACATTAGCACGTGTTCAGAGTGATAATGACAGTTCTCTCCTGACCAATCAGCAGTCTGCAGTTATTCCATGTCACCTTTTGGTATCAGCTTGGTGATGCCAAAAATAGTACCAGGTACCAGGTTTGCCTAACGGAGAACCAAAAAAGCAAGCAGAGTCAAGTCAAGCCATGCAGTGGAAAAGCCGTTCGTATGTCACCACAGATGTTTATGTGCAGCTGACGGTGTGGTTTTCCTGTCTGTTTACTTAAAGGAGAATAACCACATCAAATGACAGATAACAAGACAATGCAAGATGCCACACAGTTCATTAAGTAAAATTCAGGAATGATTACAACCCACTGAGATCTTACAAGGCTACGTTGGGCAACGTGGAGATGAAAAGCCCAACAACTATGGAGGGTCTGTGGACAGCACTAAAGATTGTTTGTGAAGAAGTTCATTTAAGGGGCTCTTAGCATGAAAAGTTTAATTCTCACATTTTTTTCTTTATTAAAGAGTTTGATTTAGTTCGTCGTTAACCATCATTAATTTTATTTTTCCCCCTGAGGTCCATATATAACGTTTGTGTTGTTTTATGTATCTAAAACAGTCAGAATTCACTACAGGAGTCTCTGAAACTCTGCTCGCTGGTGTTTAAAACTTTTGACATCTAAACACCTTAAGAGAGCATTAAACTGTTTTAGTTGAGTTTATTTTCTTTTCTTTTTCCTTTATATTTACTTTCAATAATTTTGTTTTTTATTGTTTTTATAGCCCCACCCATTTAGCCTAAAGCAGTTAAGCCCTGCCTGTTCAGAGTGTTTCACTGCTTTTTGAATGAGTCATAATACAGAGCAACCAATAATGAAGATAATTCACATACATCAGTCTTAAAGGCAGAGTAACAGAAACTGTTTAATTCATAGTATTTGACTGTCATTAAATAGGCCGCGTCTCAATGTTGGTAGGTGAGCTGTAGCTCTGACTGTCCTCTGATGGAGCTCGTCTCATCACTGTTACTGCAGATACAGCCCTGCAGGTGGATAAACACCAACAACACAGACCAGAATGACCACAAAAAAAAAGATAAACAGATATGTAGACGTTTTTGATGCAATCTCCAGAAAAACACTACAAAAGATTAGATGATTAAAAACTAATTAGAGCAAAAACTGATTAAACAACTTCTAAGCTTCTTCCCACAGGCGGTCAGACTCATAAGACCCTCCTCCCCTCCCTTTCCTCCCTAAGGCTAAGACTATATATCACTTTATTTTGCAATATATATTGTCGCTTTGCAATATATATCATCGCTGTCCAGTGAAAAACATGTATCTCCATTATGGTGTGAAAATTTTATGATGATTGGACCAAAAGAAATGCTCCAAAACTGCTTACAATAAAATCTGGTTCCATTGACTTACATTGAAAGTAAAGAACGTTTTTGCCCTCTCCTGTGAAGTTACTATGTTGGAGATACTTGTTTTTCTTTGGACAGCGACAATACACTATTTTATTGTGTTTGTATTAATGTATATTTGGCCTTATTTATCTTTAATTTCTTTTTGTTTATGTCCTTGCTGTCCATTCTACAGCTGGTAAATGGTTTTTCATTGTGTTTAAACAATGACAATAAAGATCTATCTGTCTATCAATCTATTAAACCACACCTACAGCTGATAAACATCAGTGGTTTTCCTGTCTGTTCACATAAAGCAACCACAACAACATGTATGGCATACGAGCATGTTCGCAATGCTGTCTGACTGACGGTGTACCTTATTCCGCCTCGGCCGAGACTCAAGAACTCTCAGGGCTTTTCTCAAATTCTTAAAATTCTCCACCTTCTCCATCAAGCTGTGGGTGAGCGAGCTGGAGCAGGACACAAATCAGAAATAAAACAAAGTTACTAACATAGCTGTAGTATAAATCAGCATTTTCTGAATATGTAAACATTGTCACGTTCATTTATCACACTCAAATGAAAATGTAATGTCATATAGCAGTATATTCTACTATTCAGTGTCGCTTGAATATATTACACCGACATGTGGTTTACACAGAGATTTAAGATGCTCTATGATTAGCAAACTGAAAAATTACACAAAAGAAGCAGAAAATGCAAACTGGAAAATCATATCTGTTTCATGTAGTAACGTTCTGTGAGGGAGCTTTTAGAGGTGGACGTCTGGTTCCTATCACCACCACTGTGAACAATTCTGACTCTGTAAGTTTCTCTAGAACAGAATGTTTCACACCAAACCACTCTGAACCTCTCTGAACCGCTCTGTTTACATCTTGAAATCGTTCTTTACATTGATAGAGAATGTGTTGTACATAGTTTTATACAGAACCTTTTTGAAAATGGTTCTGTACAGCACCAAAAAGGTTCTGCAACTGTTGTAATGTCAGGCTTGTAACAATAGAAGAACCCTTTTTGGTGACATACAGAACTATATACAATAAATTCTCCATCAATCTGAAGAACCATTTCACTATACAAAGAACCATTTAAGCATAAAATGTTTCTATATAGGACTTATGGTTCTAAACAGAACCATTGCCTTTACTAAATAACCCCTGAAGAACTGTTAAAGTGGATCAGTTTACCTGACGCTAGCAAGTGGCTTTAATCTGCTAAGGTTAATACTCCACAGTTTCTGCCTGGAGTTAACAGCCAAGCTCACTTATTTAGTGAGTAAACACCTCAGATAAAATAAATATATCACTCACATTTTGGGCTAATTTATTAACTACTTTGGCTAAAAAGCTGGCAAATGACAGCTTTAGCTAAGGTTACTTCAGATATGCAGCTAGCTAGGTTAGCTAGCTAGCCTGTTAACAGTGATTTGAACAAATGTCTTAAAAATAAAGCTATATGCCTTCGAAATATACCACATAAAATGTCAAATGGACACTATTCTTGAATAAAATGCTATATAAACAGAAAGTACGTAGCTATACTGTCATATAGTGCTACCTGGTCCACAACAGCTTGATAATTTACCTCACGTTAGCAAGCCTGACAGAAAAAACCCTCAGTTAGCGCGTTAGCATTTCTGAGGAGAAAAAACTACACGATCGCTTGTACGTTTTTAAAACCACTCAGAATATTTTAACAAACATTTAAACATTTCGAAAAGCGCTTATTGGATATAATTACGTGTTAAAACGTTGGAAAAGAGCAGTTTATGTGCGGAGATGCGTCAAAAACTACATTCGTTTTTCCAACCATCAGCTAGTCAGGAGTGACGCTTTAAATTCAAAAAAAGTCCCACGCGCAGGTCCAGGAGCTCCAGTATGAATGGATGAATGAATGAATAAATAATTAATTAATAAATTAATAAATAAACACATGTTTCAGTATGTAGTAAATTGAATTATTGTCACTTTCAACCATAAATATTTTTTTATTATTTTTAGCTGCAAAAGAGTCTAAGTGAATATTGAAAGTCACTAATGTTTACAGGATTAAATCACATTTTTTCACATATTGGTATGAATGGTATATCGTTTTACTGATAAGCACATGAATACAATGCCAGTTTAAAATCAATATATAATTAATTAAAGTTAATGTGGAAAAAAGAGAAAAGAAATAAAACAGTAATTTATTTATAGTAAATTATTTTATCTCTAGAAACTTAAATAAATCAGAAAGTTTAAAATAGCAATCTCAAAGGGGAATTCCACCAGTACTTAAGAATTTCTACGATTGGTTAAGATGTAAACAGAGTGGTTCAGAGTGGCTTGATGTGGTTCTAGAGAAACAGAGTCAGAACTGTTCACAGACAGGAACCAGACGTCCACCTCTAAAAGCTCCCTCACAGAAAGTTACTACATGAAATGGTTATGAATTCACTGCCTGATGACTGAGACACTGTTTTATGATAGTTTAGAGAACTTAAACTCCATTCATGGTGGAGGGATACATGCAGGGCGCTGTGAGGCAAAATAGTCCCCAAAGAAAACTTATTATTTCAGGTTTTCCACTATTTTCCCAGTTGTTTGTTGTAACGTTATTTTGTCACTAGATGGCGGCAGACCTCTTTTTTCCTGGCTGAAGCTTACATAGTATTACGTAATCAAAGACAATATTGAACAGAATATGTCATTTCAATATAAGGGTAAAAGAAATTAGGTGGTGAGAGGTTGAACACTATGTGTTCTATTGTTTCCATATTCAGTTACATTTGTCACTATATAAAAGTTCCAAATGATTAAACGACAGTAAAAGACAGTGATTTTAATTAAACATTTCCCTTTGGAGAAACAAATTCAAACTGATTTAAATGTCCTGAACACAGTGCATCTCAGGACTGTGGTTGAATCTGCAGTTTTTGGGAATATATTTACATTTAATCCATAGACATGTATTCATTTCACAGTGCAGAGAGGGAGAACCAATATGGCTTCACTGTACTTTATAGTGACGTCATCAGCAATCTAGTTCTCTATCAGTATCTATGAATAAAGCGTAGCTGATGTGTGACGTATATGTTCCTGTGCCTTAGTGAGTCATTTCTATCTAATGCTAAAGCTCTGGCCACAAGGCTTTAAAGGGCACCATGCGGAAAGACTCTACTTTACACTCCAATTGTTGTGCTGATAGTAGAAGTAATGAAAAACTTTGTATTAAATTAGAAAGAAATGCAAAGTGAAAGCATTAAAAGCACCAGTGCTCTCAGATGTTTGGACCCCACTGTGTGTGTAAACACTCCAGCAGCGCTGCTGTGTCTGATCCACTCGTACCAGCGCAACACACACTAACACAACACCACCACGTCAGTGTTACTGCAGTGCTGAGAATGATCCACCACCCAAATAGTACCTGCTCTGTGAGGGTCCATGGGGGTCCTGACCACTGAAGAACAGGGTAAAAGGGGGCTAACAAAGTATCAGAGAAACAGATGGACTACAGTCTGTAACTGTAGAACTACAAAGTGCACCTATATAGTAAGTGGAGCTGATAAAATGGACAATGAGCGTAGAAACAAGGAGGTGGTCAGAATGTTATGCCTGATCGGTGTATATGTGTATATGTGTGCGTGTATTTGGCATTTCACGGACCAGTCGACTTTACTGTTCGGTGATGACGCTTTAATCTTGATGTTGACGAGTCGCTGGTCATGTGATTATGACACTAACAACACAGACGTCTCAGAGAAGACAGCAGGTGAGGAGTCTGGTGATTCCAGGGTCCTTATCTCCGGTTCCCGGAAGGCCAGGAATGCGATCCTGGGCTCGTTGGAAAGGGCATGTCACACTCTACTGACCTGTGGAGTTTGGTTTCATCACTGTTAATAAAATTTAACTGTTAATAAACATTAAAGAATGTATGTTTGTCTGTGTTTTAAGAGCACACTGGACCTCCCTCATCTCTCTCCACCAGTTTCCCCTTACTGTGAGTTACATCTCTGAATCCACACAGACACAGAACCAGAGTCCACACAGTGGGTCCTAATGAAGTCCTCAGGGCCCCCAGAAGAGCTTCTGTCTGAGAGATCCACGCCTCAGTACACACACACTCACACACACACACACACACACACACACCATACACACACACCATACACACACACACACACACACCACACACCATACATACATACACACACACACACACACACACACACACACACACAATACATACACACACACCATATACCCAGACACACACACCATATATACACACACACACACACACACCATACACCATACATACACCACACTCACCACATACACAACATATACACACCATACACACCATACACACACACACACACACACACACCACACACCATACATACACACACACACACACTCACCATATACACCATACATACACACACACACACTCACCATATACACCATACACACACACACACACACACACTGCAGCCCTGAGACACACACTCAGAGAGAGAGAGAGAGAGGAGAGAGAGAGAGAGAGAGAGAGAGAGAGACCACTCTAATAAAGACTCTGATTAGAGAACTATAACAGAGACGTGACGTCTAACAAAAACAATCTAGAGAAACATCAGAATAACGTCCTTTACTGAGAGATTTATCCAGATTCTCTGAATCCTTAATAATGTTACAGACTGTAGATGGTGAAACGTCTAAACTCCTTGAGAAACGTTCTTAAAATGTTTTATTTTCACTTACATCGTTTTTCACAACGTTGTGACTGAGCCTTTCATTTCACAGCCAATTATGACAGCATCACCTGTTACCTGTTTACCTGGAGAAAGGTGTTTTCGTTCATTCTAGAGTCTAGTCTAACCAAACTGTACAAATACACAATAATAATAATAATAATAATAATAACAATAAAAACTTGAAATTAGAGGTGAGCGATACAGTCATACATAAAAGCTCAAACTGTCAGCAGAGTGAATTTACAGCATCCAGAGTAAATAAAATAATAAAATTACCCAGCATCAAATATATCAGACTTTCTGGACTGTTGTCTACTTTTAGACTCTCAGTGAGGGAAATGATCTAAAATACACTCAATATATCTAATATTTCTCATTATGACACTGCTATAGGGCTAAAACATAATTATTCAGCCTATTTCTACACAATTTTACTTGTTAACAGTAATTTTTTAATGTTGTGAAATTATGATCCACTGGCAGATACACTACTGTTCACTCTTCATATTAATAATTATTGTATTATCAATCAAATTATCAAATAACTTTTACTGTGTATATTTTAATATTATAAATTCCAGATGACATTTTATTCAATTTTTCAAGATTTTGGGAACATTAGGATAAGATAATTGCTACATTACAATACTACAATTAACTATTTATAATCAAGTTATATGCCTCGAGATTTGATCACCATTTCTGAAATATGAGGCAGTTTGGTTATTTATTTTATGAGAACCTTATTCTGGACATTAATTTTATTAAAACCTTATTCTGGATGCAAATTTTGTTAGAACTTTATTCTGGACGTTAATTTTGTTAGAACTTCATTTTGGACGTTAATTTTATTAGAACTTCGTTCTTGACGTAAATTTTACTAGAACTTCATTCTTGACGTTAATTTTATTAGAACTTCATTCTGGATGTTAATTTTATTAGAGCTTCATTCCGGATGTTATTTTTATTAGAACTTTACTGTGGATGTGGATCTCATTAGAATTTCTGTCTCCATCATTATTATGTTAATAACTATGTTAATTTTTTACAACTTATCTGAAACATTTGTAGTTTTGTGTTGTATTAGCATCATGTTATAAAATTATTCATTTTATGCATGTTTCTGCAGCTAAAATGATTTTACACAATTAAAACCAGCGATTCCAAAATTTTATCAATAATTTCACACAGAATTTAAGTTTTTGAAATGAACAAATAGATCTGCCAATGGAACACAGTAAATTAATTAATTAAATCAGGTAAAATGTCTAGAAATAAGTCATATATTCTTCTAAAACAATCTGTCCTATCAGATACTCACAATGAGAAATTTTAAATATATTTATAACATTTAAGATGATTTCTGTAGCTAAGATTTCACTTTTGTAGCGTCAAATGTTTCAAAACATGGTGTAAAAATTCTAGAGGAACAGTTCTGCAGAGCTGCTCACTTTTAAGCTGAATTAGCTTTAATTTATGCTTCTTTAAAGATTAAACATCCTGTTTAGGTCAACAGACATATTTATAATGTAAACACAGTTAGCGCATCCTGAACACCAAGTGCACTGAGTTTTGTAGTGTGCAAAAATATGCTCTTATATTCTATTACAAAAACTTACAGATGCCAAAATCTCTGTTATATTATGCTGAATTGTTGTTTGTTAAATCTGGAGAACCTTGTTTTTAGCATTAATGCTTGTAGAGGGAGATTTTAAAAAGGACAATCTTTATAAAACACATGTCCCTGAAATTTGCTTGGTTTTATGGAAATTTTTTAACACCAAAATTTAAATTTACTTTGCTTTATTACAATAAGACAAAATAAAAACAAGGCAACAGAAATTAAACCAGAAGGTGAACAGAAATTCTTATACACTCTTAGAAATGGTTTTTAAGAGAACAGAGAATGTGTTGTATACGGTTCCGTATAGCATTAAAAATATGTTAACAGATTATTCCCGTGGTAGTTTCTTGTGCAGTAGTTTAACAGACTTTCTTGTAGCTGGATGTTCACGAACAAGCCAACAACAACCAACAGGAGAACTTGCGAGAACCTTATAGTGGCTAATGCTGTCAGTTATCAGTGCTGTTCTATTGCCATCATCGTGAGACTTGCGTTATTATCACGTTTCTCTAGACACTTTGTTTTGAGAAGTTAAAGCTATCTCTGTTCTTCATAGCTGGCTCAATACGAGCGCTAAACTACAAATAAGTTCTTGGGTCCTTTTATGTAGCTTGTAAAATTAGCAACATAAAAGGACCCAAGAACGTATTTGTGGGCTTTTGTAGTTTAACACTCGTATTGACCTAGCTGAGTTAGCCAGCTATGAAGAACGGCGATAGCTTTAACTATCGTGACAGTAACGCGAGTCTCACGATGACGGCAATAAAACAGCACTGATAACTGGCAGCATTAACCACTATAAGGTTCTCACAGGTTCTCCTCTTGGCTCTAAATGTAGGTATTGTGATATAAACTGAGTCTGTTCTACAGTTTCTCATTAGGCTGAATGGACAGTAGCTACAAAAGAACGCATTTGTGGGCGGAGCCTGGAGAGATTAATGGATTTTAAAGCTATATTTACATCACAGATTGGACATTTTTGGAGATTTTTTGCAGATTCGAGACCGCAAAGCGTATGAAACAAAAACTAGCCGGCTAACTAAGCAAGCTTGCTCTGAAGAACTGTGGCCTGTTGTGAACATCAAAACTACGAGTTTTATTTGCTCATGAAGAAATCCCACCATTAATACTTAGAAAAAAAAAGTAGAAAGAATTGGTATAAGCATTGTAAAAACATTTTTGGATGCACATAAAGTCAAAATAATTATGAGTAGTGGAAGCCCAAAGTACCCGCAATCATTACAAAACAAAGCTAAAAAATAAAAAAAAAATAAAAAAAGGACCATTTGTACACCTTGTCATTTCAGTTTCAAAATAAAAGTCTTAGCGTTATATTACCTAAAAAGAGTTATCACACTGAAACAGCCTGTACATAGCAGCACCTTTACACACTGTAAAAAATGCACTGGCTTTGCAGCAGTGCAGTATCAAAAATATGGAGATTTAGTAAACAAACGCTTCGAGTGTTGATGAATGCTACTAGATGCTGAGAGACAAAAACATGAGGGGAAAATAATCTCTTAAAACTTCAAAAAGTGTGAATTAGACCCTTTAAAATCAAAGACCTTTTTAAATGAGCCGAGATCTCCGAAAAGCACACATACACACTCTCAAAACAAATGGCTTAAAAACAACACAAATTTTAACACAACCCATTCAACACTCTGTTACTTTAACACAACCGGTATGTATTAGCACATTTAACGCAGTGCTTCCTTTAACACAACCGGTATGTATTATTGTACATAATGCAGTGAGTTGCTTTTAACACAACCAGTATGTATTATTAGATGCAACACAATGTGTTACTTTAACACGACCGGTATGTATTATCAGATTCAACACTGTGTGTTACTTTACCGTGACTTGTACGTATTAGCATATTTAATGCAGTGCTTCCTTTTAACACAACCAGTATGTATTATCAGATGCAACACAGTGCATTACATTAAGACAACTGGTACGTATTAGCATATTTAACGCAGTGTTTCCTTTAACACATCCATTATGTATTAGCATACTCAACACAGTGTGTTACTTTTAATACAATCATCATGGTTTAGCGTATTTAATGCAGTGTGTTACTTTTAACACTACCGGTATGTATTATTGTACATAACAGTTGGGTTAAAAGCGACACACTGCGTTATGTTTTATCATACTTAACGCTGTCCTACTTTGACACCACCAGTGTGTATAATCGTATTTAGCACTACCAGTATGTATTATTTTATCGACACAGTGAGTTACTTTTAACACAACTGCAATGTATTAACAAACTTGACACAGTGTGTTGCCCTTAATACAACCACTATGTATTAATGTGCTTAACGCAGTGTGTTACTTTTAACACAACCGGCATGTACTATCATTCTTAACACCGTGCTTCTTTTAACACAACTGGTGTGTATAACTGTATTTAGCAAGACCAGTATGTATTATTGTATTTACACAGTGTGTTACTTTTAATCCAACCAGTGTGTACTGCTGTATTTAACACACTGTGTCACACTGTGTGTGGAATTTATAGTGTTTTTTTAGCCTGATGTAAAATGTGTTAAATGAGTGTTGTTAATTAACACATTGTTTTTGAGAGTGTACACGCATTTGGTCAGTTTCTGTAGTGGACACTGGGTCACATTCATGTTTGTGGTATACGGGATGTAGTTTTTCAGTCCGTTAAGGCGGTCCGTCTCCATTCAGTCGATTTTCTCCACTTTCCCGATGATCCGATCCTCAAATATGGGCAACACGGCGTCGTCCTCGTGAACCTCCTCGTACACCACGCCACAGTCGAACTCGTCACTGACCTTCTTAAAGTAAAATCTGAAATAAAAAAAATATTTACAATAAAAATATAATAATAAAAATACAATAATAGAACGATAATAATAATAACTAGAATAGTGCATGTCCTGAAGAAAATGCAG
Organism: Colossoma macropomum; assembly: GCF_904425465.1. Taxonomy (NCBI): domain Eukaryota; kingdom Metazoa; phylum Chordata; class Actinopteri; order Characiformes; family Serrasalmidae; genus Colossoma; species Colossoma macropomum. The sequence goes on from NW_023494808.1 coordinate 744,442, forward strand.
TGAGTGTGCAGCTGAAGCTTGTTGCTAGGTGGTTGCTAAGATGTTTCCAGGCAGTTGCTATGGCATGTGGGGTGTGTACCGAGTGGTTGACAAACAGACGAGTGCGGGTCAGAACACCACTGAATTTGTGCTCGGGGGGCCTGCCCTGAGATAGTACATGCGAAACGGTGTCTTTCAGTCAAGCAGGAGTACAGTAGATGGACATACAATTTTTTGCCCCGTTCATTTCTATGGGGAAAATAATCGGAATTTAACAAAGATTGTACGAAAACTGTACATCGGATCAAAAGCTGTATACAAGCACATCATTCCTGATCTGACTGAACATTCCAGAGTTGGAATGGTGTTGATGTCTGGAAAACTGTGGGATGAGTTAGCGGACAAAAAACGGCAGAAAAATAAGAAAGACGAAGAAGAAAAAGAAGAAGAAGAAGAAGAAGAAGAAGAAGAGAAAGCAGAAGAAGAAGAAGAATATAAAAAGGGTAACAACAGTCACCCACAATTACTAATAAAACTACTAACAAAGTTTTATTTACATGTTATGATATAAATAGTGCTAAAATGTATTACTATGACTATAATGCCCTCTAAAGGTGCAAAGAAAAATCAATGTTGAGATGTTTTATATAACATCTGTCCAATGTTATTGTAACATGCCCAGTGTTATACTGTACCATCTTTCCACCATCTGTCCAATGTTACACTGTAACATTTATCCGATGTTGCATTATGTATGCTCAATATTACACTGTAATATCTCTCCAATGCTATGTCGTAACATCTCTTCAAATGTTACAACAGCAGGCTATAACGCCTGCCCTATGTTAGGTTGTAATGTCTGTCCAATATTGGAATGACTCCACAGTTGCCATGGTGATGGTCTCACCTGTAAGACCCCTTCTTGGTCAGAAGCTCCTTGAACTGTCCGAGGGTGACGACCCTGCCTTTAATGGACGTCCTGTACGGTATCGGCTCTCCACAGAAATAGTACGCCACAGTGATGTTCTCACAAACTGGCTTCCTACTGCAGCTGGACTTTAACCTGAGAGAGAGAAGGAGCGAGAGAGAGAGAGAAAAAAAAAAGAGTGAGAGATTAAAAAAAAATGACTTTCGTAGTTGATGCCTTCTACAAGTCCATGTTGTAACTGAACAGTTTACCTCTGTTTGCTGTGTTGTGGTGCAGATCTCCGCCTCCCCTCTTCTGATTGGCTGGTGCTGGGGACCGCATCATAACGGTCACTTCCACTGACCCAGCCTGGACGAACAGAGGACGAGCTAGAGAGACAGAGACACATGGTATCTTCACTGTGTGTTGGGAGGGGGAAAAGATCTAATGCCTTACACACTGAAGTATCAGATTTGACTGAAATGCTCGTGCCTGGTCCGTACCTCTTCCTGTAGCGCCCACTATCTCTCTCTCCCTCCATCATCCACTGTAGAATCTGTTTCTGTTTCTGTTCTGCCTCCTCTGGTACCTCCAGGCCACGCCCATCCATGCCACGCCCACCATCACTATTCCCTCTCAGACTGCGCCGAGATAAGGAGTTAACCCTACTGCTGTTGGCAAACAGAATCGTTATACTTAATTTCGCCACGCAAATATATAAGCTACACTAACGCATACAGATTTATTTATTTAAATGACATACAGTACACACATATTATAATACTGATGTTACAAACATTTACCTATAACCCAACGCATCGCTCTGACTAGTCCCCGCTGTGAGGTTCATGCCGTCGCTATAGCAACGCCCCCCGTTTCCGTACCGATGAGAGTCTGCATGTGCGTGAGAGGGTGTTTTGGGTGACTGACAGCCAGGACTCTTCATGACCCTCTGCAGGTGCTCATCCAGAATGGCCTGAGCGTCGTCATTCCACTGACCCACGCCACTGCCATGGAAACGGAGACAGGGACCTGGCAATGAGGTCACTGTGGAAACATCAGCATCTTCACACTCTTCTTCCTGTTGAAGGAAAACCCACACAATTACCTTACAATGTTATACTAGAAACGGGATGTTTGACTGACATGCAAAAAGGCCAGATGGCTACTTTTTTTGATCTCCCAGTCAGCTACTTTCCTGGGAGATCAAAAAAAGTAGCCATCTGGCCTTTTTGCATGTCAGTCAAACATCCCGTTTCTAGTATGCTTTCCTGGGAACAGCCAGTTGACTACTTTATTGAATGGCCAGTCAACTGCTTTGTTGGTAACGACCAGTCGACGGGCAGATATTTGACCGACATGCAAAATGGCCAGTTACTTTCTTGGGAACAGCCAGTCAACTATTTTCTTGGAAATGGCCAGTTGACTACTTTCTTGGGAATGGCCTCCTGACTACTTCTTTGGAAACAACCAGTCGACTACGTTTTTGAATGCCCAGTCGAGGACATTCTTGGGAAAGGCCAGTCGAGGACATTCTTGGGAAAGGCCAGTCAGGGACATTCTTGGGAAAGGCCAGTCAGGGACATTCTTGGAAAAGGCGAGTCAGGGACATTCTTGGGAAAGGCCAGTCGAGGACATTTTTGGGTAAGGCCAGTCGACTACTTTCTTGGGAACGGCCAGTCGACTACTTTCTTCGGAAAGGCGAGTCGAGGACTTTCTTGGGAAAGGCCAGTCGACTACTTTCCTGGGAATGGCCAGTCGACTACTTTTTTGAATGGCAAGTCAACTACTTTCTTGGGAAAGGCCAGTCGACTACTTTCCTGGGAATGGCCAGTCGACTACTTCTTTGAATGGCCAGTCAACTACTTTCTTGGGAAAGGCCAGTCAACTACTTTCTTGGGAAAGGACAGTCAACTACTTTCTTGGGAAAGGCCTCCTGACCACTTCTTTGGAAACAACCAGTCGACTACTTTTTTGAATGCCCAGTTGACTACTTTGCTTGGGAATGGCTAGTCAGCTACTTTCTTGGGAACAACCAGTTAACTCTTACTTTTTTTACTTTTTTTGGGAACGGCCAGTCGACTACTTTTCTTGGAAATGACCATTCGACTACTTTCTCGAGAATGGCTAATCAACTGCTTTTTTGAACACTGTCAATAGCTTCTTTGACTGACCAATCAACTACTTTTCTGAAAGGCTACTCTTTTTTTGAATAGCTAGTCAACTAATAAAAATGAAGTCAATCACACACATACACACACGCAGACTTGGTTACCATGCGGACTCTTTGTAGTTTCTCCTCAAGTTTTCTCTGGTTCTCTCTCTCTCTTTGGATCAGCTCCAGCCGGCTGATCAGCTCTGCTGCAAACTTCTGAGGCTCTACATGGACATCCTTTGGCAAACGGTGTGTCCGCTACATACACACAAAAACAAACAGCATCACTTAGTGTTTTCTCTCTCGAAAGCTGATATGTTATCAGCATACTTTTATTAAAAACGCTAAGCCTTAACCTTATTCCAAAATGTATGCTACATTTAAGCAGTATATTTTTGGTAATGCACACATTCACATTTGCCATGAAATTCTTGTTAAAGAGGGCATGACATCCTCCATGTGTCATGAACAAAATACACTCTAGCAATAATTTTCTAATGTCCTAAATCTATTTGGTAATGTCCTGCAGTCTCATGCAGATAAATCATCGTCAACCTTACCAGTACTTAAACTCTGATTTATTGTTTACACTTAATTTATTCGCAATTAATTATGTTCAAATTCCCCATGTAAAAGGGCATATGCGAATCAGCAAAAGAGCCAACATCACATCAGGCTACTTATCTGGGGCAGAAAGATATTTATTATTATATCACATTACATCGCTCTGACTGAGCAAAAAAGAACAGCTAATTCCATCGGGTTTTGCAGACAGGAAGGCAAAGCGGGGGGTACTTACAAGTACTTGACGAGGCAGTGTGTACCGACAGGTATGCAATGGATACATGAGGAGGTGGGGGATACTGATGGGTATGCAAAGCAGGGGGTACTGAGCAGTACGTGAGGAAGAGGGGTACCAGCAGGTACATGAGGTAGGGGGTACTGAGCAGTACATGAGGTAAAGAGTACTCACAGGTATGTGAGGCAGGGGTACAGCCAGGTACGTAAGGCAGGGGTACAGCCAGGTACGTAAGGCAGGGGGTACTGACAGGTACGTAAGGTAGGTGGTACTGAGCACTACATGAGGTAGGGGGTACTGAGTGGTACATAAGGTAAGGAGTACTGAGTGGTACATGAGGTAAGGAGTACTCACAGGTACGTGAGGCAGGGGGTACTGACAGGTACGTGAGGCAGGGGGTACTGACAGGTACGTGAGGCAGGGGGTACTGACAGGTACGTGAGGCAGGGGGTACTGACAGGTACATGAGGCAGGGGGTACTCACAGGTACATGAGGCAGGGGGTACTCACCGGTATGTGAGGTAGGGGTACATGTCCGTTGGCTTTAACATTTTCCTGCATGTTTCTGCGTTGCTGTTTACGAAAACGATACGGAGGAATACCATCACTATAGAGAGAGAAAGTGAGAAAGAATTACGGATATGAATAATATTACTGTAATATTTAATAATGAATTAGATCTCGTCCCACTGAACTCCAATGTCAGCAATGGGTGCACCTTAAAGTAGCGAAATTCACTTTTCAGAAGGGCTGTCAGGATACTTTTGGGAGTTTTACACACTGTGTCCACTCACTGTCCACTCTATAAGACACTTCTACCTTGTTGGTCAACCTTGTAGATGTAAAGTCAGAGGCGATAGCTCATCTGCTGCTGCAAAGTTTGTGTTGGTCATCCTCTAGTCCTTCATCAGTGGTCACAGGACGCTGCCCACAGGACGCCGTTGGCTGGATGTTTTTTGGTTCTCAGTCCAGCAGCGACACTGAGGTGTTTAAAAACTCCAGCAGCACCGCTGTGTCTGATCCACTCAGACCAGCACAACACACACTAACACACCACCACCACGTCAGTGTTACTACAGTGCTGAGAATCCAACACCCAAATAGTACCTGCTCTGTGAGGGTCCATGGGGGTCCTGACCACTGAAGAACAGGGTAACAAAGTATGCAGAGAAACAGATGGACTACAGTCTGTAACTGTAGAACTACAGAGTGAAACTATACGGTCAGTGGACTTAAAAGTAGACAGTGAGTGTATATACAATATATACAGTTCCTCTTTCCAGTCAAAACAGCCAGTAGGAACAAGCTTTTCTTTATTTTTCAGCACCAGAAAATTACCCAGAAGCCTCGACAACTAAATCTAATCTCAGCTGTTTGAGTGGTCAGTGTGTGTCACTCTTCACCTTTACTACAGCTTCCATTCTCTTCAGGAGACTCACTTTCGGTTCCTCAAAGAATCTGGAGACACGCTTCCAAAGTTCAGTCTTAGAAGTTGGTTTAGTGTTTTCTGCATCTCACCATTCTAGTAATCCTAAACACACTCAGTCGGTCCATTGTTCTGAGAACACCACCAGCTTCTATGTTTGCCTTGATTTTCTCAGCAATGTGCATGGGGTCGTTATTCGTGAGGCTTCTCTCAAAAACATCCACATCTCAGACGTCTAGTTTCAGTCTTTTACTGTAGATGTTCTCCAGGTCTTCCAGGTCAGGAAGCACATTTTCTCTGTAGCTTTCAATCAGTTTATGAACTCCAGTGTTGGAAGCTTCTGGTTTTTTTTTGGTTTTTTTTTACTTATTTTCCTCTGATTTTTATCCTTACTCATGCAAGTAGATTATCTTTATATCTAACCTCCTCATATAAATAGCTCCTGAAAAATAATATTGTGTACTTAATATCTGTTTTGACTGGAAACGAAATAAATGAATAGCTAGAGGTACAGGTATATACATAACGTATATATATACGTACACGCTGCTGTCAGTCAGTGAGATGGTATCTGCATCACTAGACAGACTCTGAAGCTCAGAGTCATTGGCGCTGGCTACTGGAGCACGAGCGAAACCGCTGTTTATGTAGTACGGGTTTACTAACTCCCTCACTCCAAACCTGCACAGAGAGAAAAACAGATAAAACATCAATTTCTGTAGGTGGGCAAATTTCCCAGATTAAGAAATAATTGGATTAATTGGATTAAGTCTTAGACAAAATGTAAGCATCAATGGTGTTTCATCATGATAAATTACGTTGGTCTAGTCTTAAGCTCAATCTGAATAACTCACTCTAAATGTAGGTATTGTGATATAAACTGTGTCTGTTCTACAGTTTCTCATTAGGCTGAATGAATAACCGACTCTAAATGTAGGTATTGTGATATAAACTGAGTCTGTTCTACAGTTTCTCATTAGGCTGAATGAATAACTGACTCTAAATGTAGGTATTGTGATATAAACTGAGTCTGTTCTACAGTTTCTCATTAGGCTGAATGAATAACTGACTCTAAATGTATTGTGATATAAACTAGGTCAATTACTGAACTCACTTGGCCTCCCAGTGGTCAGGCCTCTTCTGATTGGCTGTGTTGCGTTGGGCGGCAGTCTCAATCAGCAGCTTCTGAGTGAGCCTGCCAGAGTGGGCGTGGCCTGGCTCAGTTCTTTCCGTCCACTCCTTATCCTCCATCAGCGTGGGCAGGTATCCTGGTAATGAGGTTTCCTGGTTGCCAGGCGAAGTGGAGAGCCTGGGGCTATTGTCATCGGCACCAGAGCGCTGGGCGAAGGCCAGGTAAACGTCTGACTTGAGGAAGAGTGGGTAGGTGTGCTCCTCCATCAGTGTCTGAACATCCACTTGAGCCTGCTCAAACAGTGCCGAGTCCAGCTGGGCCCGACACACGCACTCCCGGATGAAGCTCTTCGTCGCTGGCTTGATCTTTCTCGCAACGACACCGCCACCGCTATCAGCTATGTACTTCCTGTTGGGCACATTTTAAATATTTCAGTTTTTCTCCTTCTACAGTTAACTTGGCAACACTGTAGCAATTACCTGGGATAACATAGCAACAACCTACCTACACCTTGCTAGGTGCTGTGGTATCCCAGGTGGTTGCACCTTAGCAACCACCGGGGACACCATAGTAACACCTTAGCAACCACCGGGGACACCATAGTAACACCTTAGCAACACTGTAGCAACCACCTCGCATACCGTTGCAACAGCCTTGCAACACCTTAGCAGCCACATGAGATTCCATTGCGATGGCTCTGTCAAACAGCTGTAGGCCGAATGGGCAGGGCTAAAGTGCTGTAGGCCGAATGGGCGGAACTAAAGCGCTGTATGCCGAGTGGGCAGGGGTTAAGCGCTGTATGCCGAGTGGGCGGGGCTAAAGCGCTGTATGCCGAGCGGGCGGGGCTAAAGCGCTGTATGCCGAGCGGGCGGGGCTAAAATGCTGCAGGCCGAATGGGCGGGGCTAAAATGCTGCAGGCCGAATGGGTGGGGCTAAAATGCTGTAAGCTGAATGGTTGGGGACTAAGCTACTGCAGGCTGAATGGGTGGGACTAATGTGCTGCAGGCTAAAAGGGTGGGGCTAATGTCCTGCAGGCCGAATAGGTGGGGCTAAACTGCTGTAGACCGAATGGGTGGGGCTAAACTGCTGTAGGCAGAATGGGCGGGGCTAAACTGCTTTAGGCAGAATGGGCGGGGCTAACCTGCCGTACTGTGGTTACTGGGGAGTGAACAGTTTTGAAACGGTCTTATTTAAACAAAAGGGCAGATTTCCATGGTATAGGCCCTTTAAAGTAACCCCGCCCTACCTGTAGATGGCTTTGGCGAGCCTCAGCCTTCGCCCGTCCTGCCCGCCAGTCGGTGGGAGTTTGCGGAAGCCACTGCAGGCGAACCAGAAGTCCAGCAGGTCGGAGCATCCCTCCTGCAACAGGAAGGCCCGGAACAGCGCTGTGCCATCCCGGTCATCCAGCAGGAAGTGCAGGGACTCTGCCCAGCGCAGGTGAGGCGGCGCAGGTGAGGCGCAGCCCTCAGGCTCAAAGCCCAAGTCCAGGTCAGAACGTCGCGGGGTGGCTGACGGACCGCCCGGTCGGGGGAGGTACGGAGGGTGGACGGAGGAAATGTAGCTGTCTTCCTCTCCTGGGACGGGGGGGCGGGGGGCATCCTCGTTAAAGCGGCCGGGCATGTCTCCATGGCCACCGCGCACACGAATGCTCATCGTCGGGTAAAGGACAGAGGAGGAGTCAGGGAACTGGGGTCAGAAGAGCGATGGCAGGGCAGTCATACTGGGGAGAGAGTGGGAGAGAGAGATTAAAGGGCCCATAATCCCCAAAAACAATCATAATTCATTTTTCATAATCATTTTCCCGCCTCTCTGTACTCCTTAGAATTAAACAGGCTGTTTTTCTTACGGCACCTTTAAGGCTGAACATGTTACACTTCAAGTTAGCAATATCACATTAATGAACCCGTGCACTGATACACATAATGAGTTAGCAGTAATAAAGTTAATAGGTCCGCGTTAATAACGTTAACATGTTAGAATTAGTAAAGTTAATGTTAGCACTAATTCAGTTAATAACTTAGCATCTATAAAATTAATCATTTTGCATTCATAAACTTAAAACGCTTGCACTGATAAAGTTAACAGTGTTGCTTATTAACTTTATTAATGCCATCATTCATAAAAGTTTGCAGCGATAAGGTTAATAGATTAGCATTAATAAAGTGAATAAGCTCACCGGTAAGTAAGTAAATAAATATATAAAGGGCAACGGGAGATTCATGGACAACCTACACTGTTAGAAATAAAGGTTCTGTTCAGGTATAATTTTGTTCATCAAGGTACAAACAGTGTAATGTTCCCTCAAAGCTCCAACAGTGGTTTTAAGGTCTGATTGTGAACCTTAAATCGTTTTTTCCAGGTGAAAAGTTCGTATTTGTACCTTTTCATAACCGAATGTTTTAAACAGAACAGTAAAATAAAAGCCTGGAGACGAGACGGGGTGTGTGGAGTCAGTACAGCTTAGAACATTTCATTTCAGTGGATTATGGTTCAGTTATGTTCCCTGACTAAAGGTACTGAGATGGAGCCTTGAGGGTTCCACCCCAGTGACAAGAGGGGCACTGCCCCAGAGACAGTTTAGTACCTTTATGTCTAAAAGCGTATGCAGAGGTACAGTTACACACATACAGATGGAGAATTTGCCATCAAACATACAATTTAGAAGTAGGACCAACATTCAAACCAAAAACAAACGCCGCAAATAAAAAACATAGCATGTCTGCTGGCACTTTTTCCAGACAACATCCTGGAGCCCAGAAATCACTGAGTGTGTTTACATGCACTTAGTAATCCGATAACTGCAGAAAGTCAGATTTTGCCAGTAATCTGATCAACGCGTTTACATGCACTTAATAATCCAATAACTGCAGAAAATCAGATTTTGTCAGTAATCTGTTCAACGTGTTTACATGCACTTTGATAATCAGATAATGGGGAAACTCCAGGTCTACATGAGTCAGACAGTAATCAGATTTCTGCTTTACAACCAGCCAATAAACTCACAGAAGAAGACGTGACGTGAATTTAACGTAAAACTTAAAACTTCAATCCGTGGCTTTTTAAAAAAAAACAGCGTCACTTTACCTGAAAACATGAACATAAATCATCTAAGAGATTTAATTATAGATTTAATAGTAAATCTTTTATTTCATCAAGCATGTACTCGGTTTCGCTCCAAAAGTGTTTTGCTGCGTCTCGCGGCGACGCTGCTTGCTTATTTCCGGTATCACAGTCTGTTTTTGCACATGCTCACACTGAGAAATCAGAAAGAAATCAGAGTAAGAGTTTACATGCACTGAGAAACCTGATTACTGAGCTAAAATACAGCCCCTTTATCAGATTTCTTAATCAGATGTCTAGATTGGAACATGGTATGATCGGATTATTAAGTGTGTAAATACACTCAGTTTCTTGGGCTTTCTCATCGGCCCAACAGTCCATGTATGGGGTCGATATTTTAAAAAATATGGTTTGCCTTTCTAGGCTGAAGAGACGCCTCAAACGGAATAATACTACTTATTACTGCTGGGGTTTTAAACACTGTGTCCACTCACTGTCCACTCTATTAGACACTCCTACCTTGTCAGTCCACCTTGTAGATGTAAAGTCAGAGACGATAGCTCATCTGCTGCTGCACAGTTTGTGTTGGTCATCCTCTAGTCCTTCATCAGTGGTCACAGGACGCTGCCCACAGGACGCTGTTGGCTGGATATTTTTGGTTGGTGGACTATTCTCAGTCCAGCAGCGACACTGAGGTGTTTAAAAACTCCAGCAGCACTGCTGTGTCTGATCCACTCAGACCAGCACAACACACACTAACACACCACCACCACGTCAGTGTTACTACAGTGCTGAGAATGACCCACCACCCAAATAGTACCTGCTCTGTGAGGGTCCATGGGGGTCCTGACCACTGAAGAACAGGGTAACAGAGTATGCAGAGAACCAGATGGACTACAGTCTGTAACTGTAGAACTACCGAGTGAAACTATATGGTCAGTGGAGCTGATGGAGTGGACAGTGAGTGTAGATATAAGGACGTGGACTTGTTATGTTATGGCTGATCGGTGTAGATTACCCATCAACCTGGAATATTTTAACCAAAAAAAAGACTAGTTTTGGATCAAATTTAGACCCAGATACGACCCCGGGTTGGTCACGCCACTCAGTAAAGCATGCTGTGATTGGCTGCGGGTTCATTTGCATATCCAGTGTTCTGCGGTAGATCAGATCCCGCGATCTCTCACCGACCGATTACAGTAGCGGTAAACCGCACAGCGCCGGCAGCAACCCGAGCGCGAACGGGCTTTTTATCAGCACAAACTCGCACATTCCTGCGTTTAAGGAGGAGTGAAAGACAGAGAGAGAGCAGAAGGAGGAGTGGAGGAACCGCAGGAGGAGAACAGAAGCCCGGCTTCGGGGATAAAGATTAAATTTTACCGCCTTACCCGCAATCCGCCTCCAGCGCTACTAACGGGAACGCGCCGAATCCCGAGACCTCCTTAAATCCGAATTAAACTGAACCATATTTACCGTGTAAACACGCGCAAACGCGCCTAAACACACAAACAAACACCCTCTCCCTCTCTGTCTCGCGCTGCCATACCAAACACACAGAGGTGCGCGTGCCCTGCATTACGTGAGCGTGACGGAGCACGTACAGAGTGACGGCGCCCCACCCACTCCAATCAGAATCCTCCGTTTGTAGTATTCATGAATATGCAAATGAGGCGGCTGAAAATGAGCGATTTTAGAAATGAGCACGTTATTAATTTAACCGTTTATCATCCTAATGAACGTTAGGTTTCATAAAAAGACAAATTAACACAGTAAATATAAGATGCTACTGATATAATTCTAAATAAATAAATAGAAATATGTAAATAAATCTGTCAAATGATGAAATAATTACAAAAATAAATACATAAATAAATGTAAGGAAATTAATGTAAGAAGTTAGATATGATTATTAATGTTATTTGTATTTAACGTCAAAATAAGCAGGTAAAATTCTTAGTGCTCTTATTTGACAAATGAAGAGAGAAATTAATAAATAAATAAATGAAAGAATGAATGAATGAATGGATGAATGAATGAATGGATGAATGAATGAATGAATGAATGAACGGACACTGACAGTAAACTCACTGACCAAAAATAAATCTGTCCACCTACCTGAACAGAGTCCAGCACAGTGTAGAGCAGGAGGGTAGAGAGACACAGCCCACAGCCTCACAGAGAGAGAGAGAGAGAGAGAGAGAGAGAGAGAGAGAGTGAGGGAGAGAGGACAGAGTGTGTGTGTGTGAGAGAGAGAGAGAGAGAGAGAGAGAGAGAGAGAGAGGACAGAGTGAGAGATAGAGAGAGACAGGAGAGAAAGGCAGCGAGAGAGAGAGAGAGAGAGAGAGAGAGAGAGGACAGAGTGAGAGACAGACAGTCCCACTCCCTGAAGGTTTCACTGTCAGACTTCACTGTATATGTATTATATAAACAGTTTGTAAATGTAAATTGTGTAAAAATGCTCTTAACGTACCTTTAACAAAAGGTGACATTAGAGCTTCATCAGCTCAGCGCTGAGCCCCATTCACAGTCCAGCACATCCTTCTTCATCCCACACCTCCACACCAGCAGGGGGAGCTCCTCATATACACCACATTTCAGAAATATGCAAATAAAACAAATACAAATTTAGACCAGAATATACAAATATATGATTTATTCAAGAATAAAGTAATAATACAAATTTCAGACCAGACTCAGTGGAAGCACAAGGTGTTTCTAATAAAGTAGCCAGTGAGTGGCAGCACAAGGTAGGTGTTTCTAATAAAGTGGCCAGTTAGTGGAAGCACAAGGTAGGTGTTTCTAATAAAGTGGCCGTTTGCGTAGATAAAGTGGCCAGTTAGCAGAAGCACAAGGTAGGTGTTTCTAATAAAGTGGCCAGTTAGCAGAAGCACAAGGTGGGTGTTTCTAATACAGTGGCCAGAAAGTGGAAGCACAAGGTAGGTGTTTCTAATAAAGTGGCCAGTTAGTGGAAGCACAAGGTAGGTGTTTCTAATAAAGTGGCCAGTTAGCGGAAGCACAAGGTGGGTGTTTCTAATAAAGTGGCCAGTTAGTGACAGCACAAGGTAGGTGTTTCTAATAAAGTGGCCAGTTAGCAGAAGCACAAGGTAGGTGTTTCTAATAAAGTGGCCAGTGAGTGGAAGCACAAGGTAGGTGTTTCTAATAAAGTGGCCAGTTAGCAGAAGCACAAGTTAGGTGTTTCTAATAAAGTGGCCAGTTAGTGACAGCACAAGGTAGGTGTTTCTAATAAAGTGGCCAGTTAGTGGAAGCACAAGGTGGGTGTTTCTAATAAAGTGGCCAGTTAGTGACAGCGCAAGGTAGGTGTTTCTAATAAAGTGGCCAGTTAGCAGAAGCACAAGGTAGGTGTTTCTAATAAAGTGGCCAGTTAGCGGAAGCACAAGGTGGGTGTTTCTAATAAAGTGGCCAGTTAGCAGAAGCACAAGGTAGGTGTTTCTAATAAAGTGGCCAGTGAGTGGAAGCACAAGGTAGGTGTTTCTAATAAAGTGGCCAGTTAGCAGAAGCACAAGTTAGGTGTTTCTAATAAAGTGGCCAGTTAGCGGAAGCACAAGGTGGGTGTTTCTAATAAAGTGGCCAGTTAGTGACAGCACAAGGTAGGTGTTTCTAATAAAGTGGCCAGTTAGCAGAAGCACAAGGTGGATGTTTCTAATAAAGTGGCCAGTTGGCGGAAGCACAAGGTGGGTGTTTCTAATAAAGTGGCCAAAGCATGTTTATAAGAGGCTGAATGTTCTCATTATGTTCTCATAACAGACTCTTAATGAGAACCTCAGCCGTATTGACTGAGTTGCACATTCAGATCCACAGAAATAATTAATATCCCTGCTGTAGTTTTCCTTAAGCACTTCCTAAGACTCCGGTCCTGACCTTTAGACCGTCCACAGGAGACTCGCACAGACTCATAAATCTCACATGAAACCAGCGCTGCATCGCTCTGACCCCGGGGGGGGACTGGGGGGGTGGGGTTGGGGGGCTGAAGACGAGGGGCGAGTGTGTAAGGGGAAGGTCACCCTGCAGGAGGTCTAGTGTCTCAACATTCTGACATTCTACTGCTGTTTCTGCCTCACCAGGAAAACACACAAACAGCCCGTATTATATATATATATATATATATATATATATATATATATATATATATATATATATATATATATATATGTATATATATAAAACAGTACCGTTCAAAGCATCCACACTTCCAAAGTTCAGTCTTAGAAGCTGGTTGATCATTTTCTGAAGTAATCAAACACATTCAGTGGTGTTGAGGTCTGGACTCTGGGGTGGTCAGTCCATCGTTCAGCTTCTTTGTTTGATGTGTCCGTCTCCTTTTCTCAGTGAGGTTCTTCTTGACAGCTACACATCCTTTCAGACCCACAGCGCTGAGTCGTCTTCTCACAGTGGAAGGATGGACAGAAACACCTGTGGATGTGTTCAGATCTGAAGCAGCTTGATTTTCTCCTCTCTCTCAAAGATGAAAGCTTTAAGTGCTGTTTATCTATGGGGGCAGGTTTGGGGTCTACCAGGTCTTCCAGGTGGTTGTTAGGAGCCCTGTTTTCTCTGTAGCTTTTAATCAGATTTTGAACTTCAGTTTTGGAAACTCCTGTTTTTTCACTTTGATCTTTCTCCTTCTTTATGCAAGTGGATTATCTGATATCTAATCTGCTCAGAAACATGTTTTTGACTAGAAATAAATTAAATGAAGGGTATTAAAGTATTAAGTATTAAAATGTCTTATATCTGCCTACATGTACTAAGAGTATATTCTATGAATGTTATGTATATGTACCTATATGTAATGATATACCCTATCTATCTATCTATCTATCTGTATCTGTATGTAATAATTATGTTTTATGTGTATTATGTATATGTATTTATATTTAATATGCATTATATATATGTAATAATAATGTGTTCCATGTGTATTATATATACACATATCTATATGTAATAATAGTACATTCCATATATATTATGGATATGTACCTATCTATATATCATCGCTGTCTAAAGAAAACTGTGTCCATTTTTGGTTTTCTACATCATTTCAACACACTAGCTGTCCTTTACGTTGTGTAAAAATTTCATGATGCATGGACCAATAGAAATGCTCTAAAATCACTCGGAACAAAATCTTTTTACATGGACTTACATTGAAAGGTAAGAATGTTTTTGCCCTCTCCTGTAAAATCAATATTTTGGAAGATACTTGTTTTTCATTGGACAGTGACAATATGTATGTATATGTAATAATAATGTGTTCCATATTCATCATACAGGGTGATTCAAAAAGACTGATCCGATTTCAAAGCACCATATCTTTACAACCGTGAGGCGCCTAGGAACCAATCACAATCCAACTGAAAGAGGGGGTCATAGAGTTTCTGTCAGTGGAAGATGGCTCCCTTCAGTCTGAGAGGAGATGCGACCCCTGAGCAGAAAGCGTTCTGCGTTCTCCACTTCAATAAGAGTGAATCCGTCATAACTGTGCAGTGTGATTTTCATGGGCAGTGAAGCTCCAACAGCTCAGAGCGTTCGTCGTTGGTTCCACAACACTGGATGAGCTCCGAAATCGCACTGAAAGAGTCGTGAGTGCAGCGACACCCGACATGCTCAATCCAGTATGGGATGAATCTGACTATGGCGTTGATGTTGTCTGTACAGCTGGAGGAGGTTCATACTGAGACCTTGTACAATTACATAATAAACTTTATGCTCATTTACACCATTTACAGTTTACTGCATTGATCTGTAATGATTTACAAGTGAAATAAATCATTTTGAAATCGGATGAATCTTTTTGAATCACCTTGTGTTACATCACCAAGCATAGTGCCAAGCGTCGGATGGAGTGGTGTAAAGCGCCGCCGCTGGACTCTGGAGGAGTGGAAACGTATTCTGTGTAATGACGAATCAGCTTCTCTATCTGTCAGTCTGATGGACGAGTCTGGGTTTGGCGAATGCCAGGAGAACGTTACCTGCCTGACCGCACTGTACCAGCTGTAAAGTTTGGTGGAGGAGGGATGATGATATGGGGCTGTTTTTCAGGGGTTGGTCTAGAACCCTCAGTTCCAGTGAAGGGAAATCTTAATGCTTCAGCACCAAGACATTTTGGACAGTTGTACATTTCTAACTTTGTGGGAACAGTTTGGGGAAGAACCTTTCCTGTTCCAGCATGACTGAGCCCCAGTGCACAGAGCAGCTCCATAAAGGCCTGACTGGGTGAGTTTGGTGTGGAGGAACTTGACTGTGTTACGTCCTGTGTTTGGTTGTCTTTCTCTCTCTCTGTGTTTCCAGGTTGGCGTTGCTGCATGACTGACGTCCCGCTTTTCCCGGCATGTGATTGGCTGTTCCTGTTGCCGCCGGCTGTAAAAGGCCTTTGGAATTAGTCAATGTGGAGCAGTCTTTTTTATTCAGCCTCGAACTACTCCGCCCCCCTGGCTGCCCACCGGTCGACTGACCAGTTTAGTTAGCTGTGATTTGCTGGCCTACAGGTAGACGAGGGTCAGTGAAAGTGTTGTAAATAAAGGAATCGTAGGGGTGGCCTGCCCTTTTAGTTTGACCTGTTGGACTTTGTATATTGTTAATATAGTGAAGGTAGTCTTTTTTTGGTAGCTTAGCTAGTCAGTGTTTTTTTAAGGATCTTTTGTTTGTTATCCCTGAAGTTATGTTTCCTTTTCGTTTTCTTTACTTCAGTTGTCTGTTTAAACAAATTTTGATGGTGGATGAAAGTGCAGAGCATCAAATAAACTGTTAAATGTGCGAGTGACGTGTTTATTATCATTAGTTATTCACCAGAAATTCCTTTTTGTTCTGGTCTGGCGTCTGAGCAGCTGCCTTGCTTCCTCTTTGTTGCATCTGACCTCCAGGAGACGTAACAACTGGCCCTCTCAGAGTCCTGACCTCAACCCCATCAAACACCTTTGGGATGAGCTAGAACAGAGATTGTGGGCCAGGCCCTCTCGTCCAACGTTAGTGTCTGACCTCACAAATCAAGTCTCACATATTCCCACAGACACTCTCCAAAACCATGCAGAAGCTTCCCAGAAGAGTGGAAGCTGTTAGAGCTTCAAAGGGGGACCAACTCCATATTAATGCCTATGGATTTAGAATGGGATTCATAAAAGCTCCTGTAGGTGTGATGTGGAGGTGTCCCAATACTTTTGTCCATATAGTGTATGTATGTGTGTGTGTGTATATATATATATATATATATATATATATACGTATGTATATGTGCGTGTGTGTAACAATATTATGTTCCATATATATTACGCATATCGCTGTTGTTGTTGTCATATCCCCAAA
Source organism: Colossoma macropomum (assembly GCF_904425465.1). Classification (NCBI taxonomy): domain Eukaryota; kingdom Metazoa; phylum Chordata; class Actinopteri; order Characiformes; family Serrasalmidae; genus Colossoma; species Colossoma macropomum. The sequence continues at coordinate 761,220 of NW_023494808.1, forward strand.
ATGGCAACTTTACAGGAGAAGGAAAAAACCTACGTTTCTTTTGGTCAATTCATTCTAAAACTTACATGTAATGTAAAGGACAACAGTCTTTTTCAGATTATGTAAAAAACTGAAAAATGACAAAAATGGAAAAGTTTTCTTCATACTACAGCGATACATATATATATATATATATATATATATATATACACACACATATATATATATATATATATATGTATGTATGTATATGTGCATGTGTGTGTAATAATATTATGTTCCACATATATTATGCATATGTATCTATATGTAATATAGATGCGTATTAAGCTGAAACGTTTTCACAGTTCTTCTTCATCTTTAGTGAAAATTCTCACACAATGGAGCTTCTTCCATCTCACATCACACTAAAGACAGAAGCCCCTCCGGGTGCTGGAGCTGAGCTCCTCCTGCTGAGTTAAAGACAGGCTGCTTCACCGTCTCTATGGGGGCCAGATGTTCGGAAAGTCTGACATTAAGACGTTTTTCTGGTGCTCACAATAAAAAAATGATGTCTTTTCTTCACTTTTTCAGCTTTTCATCCCAAACCCTTTTCAGCCCAGAGTTCCAAACACACAGTGATACACAGCTGAATGAAGACAGACGTGCTTCGCAGCTGCATTTAAACTCCCTGATTGGATTAGTTGCAGTGCATTATGGGATTTGACCCCCTGCTGTTATTCAAACGCCGTTTTTCGTATTGCTGCGCTCAAATAAACGCCGGCACCACTTTCATTCACCAGAGTCCCTTCATGTTCAGCCCCGAATGTCTGAATGCAACATTAGCATGTTAGCGCCTTTGGTATGCACAGACATTAGCGTGCTAATGTCTTTGATATGCACACGTGCTAGCGTGTTAGCATCTTTGCTTTGGACAGACACGCGTTAGCGCATTAGCGTCTTTGATATGGACGCACACACACACACACTAGCGCGTTAACGTCTTTGATACGTCTCTTTTAGCCCCGCCAGTCAAAGCAATTGATGTGGTGGCTTTGAGCGGCTCGCACAATGAGGCCCTCTCAGCCCTGCTCACGCTGGGAGAAAAGACTCGGCAGAGAAAGGAAAATATTTGAATTTTAAAAGCTGGAGTTTTGCATTCACGCTCTTTTGAGAGCGGGAGTTACCTACCGGACAGTGCTAGCGCTCTCGCCTTCAACTGGATCAGCTCCAGCGCCGGCTTTGCGCCAAACGTGGTCGGCCATCTTTGATGAGCAATGAAGTGACCTCCAGCGGTTCTTCCCTCTTTCTCTCATCTCTCCGCTTGTCCTTTATTTCCTTTATTTCCTTCATTTCTTTCATTTCTTTTCTTACCAACGCGGCGCTTGTTAGAGGTCGCTAGCCGGCCTGCAGCCGCGCCGTTAGCGCCGTCTCCCCTGCCAGCGTGGCTGCCGTTAACAGGATTTGGTTTGGTTTGGTTCATTTTGACCTTTCTTTCTGTCTCCTGGTCGCAGACGCCGACTCCAACCACCCTTACAGGCACACACACAAACAGGCAGACAAAAGCTGCTAGCGCCGTTTGTAGCATCGCTAGCGTGGAGCCGAGTCCAGTAGGCAGCTGTGGGCGACGGCGAAGCGAAATGTTTCACGCTCGATACTCTTGTAATGTCCGGTTCCGTCAGCAGATTAGCCGCAGAACGCGCAGACCTAGCCTGCTAAAGCATGCTAATCTCGGTTCTGGTTTCACCGCATTCTGATCCTGCCATGATGGAGGTGGGATAAAAAATGGCTGCCTCTTTTTATCGCTCTCTCTTTTTTCTTCCTGTGGCAGGGCGGGGCACGGGTGGGTCCCCTCACCCTCCTCCTCCATGAACAGAAGGCCTGCAGGGACTACATTACCCACAATGGCTCGGTGCACAAAGGAAATAGAGTGTGCAGATCTTTCGGGCTGAAGTTAATTACTTGTTTGCTTTTATTTACATATTTAACAGAAACATTACACCGTCATCATCATCTTCATCATCATCATCATCATTATTTTATCACATGACTGTACTTTAATATAACTTTGACCTTGACTAATAAATCAGATCTGATTTGGCAACTAATAACCTCTGTAAAATGAATACAGGCTGAATGTGACTAAAGGTGACAGTTTGTGATTGTATGTATAACATAAACAGGCTAAAGCTGGCTAAAACTTGTGATTGTGATTTGTGTATATAAATGTGTATAAATAAAACAATATAGGCTAAAATTGGCTAACGCGGCTAACTCTGAGTATATAAACCAATAGATATAGGCCACAATTGGCTAAGTGCTCACTCTCTCTCCATAGCGGCGCTGATGCTTCAATGTCAGTAAATGTTTGTTTTATCAGTTGTTCTTCTGTAGAGTCTCTGTTCTAGTGCGGTTCTGCGCTCTTCCTCACAGTAACTGAGATCTTCCTCGTCTCCTCTTCTGTAGAGTCTCTGTTCTAGTGCGGTTCTGCGCTCTTCCTCACAGTAACTGAGATCTTCCTCGTCTCCTCTTCTGTAGAGTCTCTGTTCTAGTGCGGTTCTGCGCTCTTCCTCACATTAACTGAGATCTTCCTCGTCTCCTCTTCTGTAGAGTCTCTGTTCTAGTGCGGTTCTGTGCTCTTCCTCACAGTAACTGAGATCTTCCTCATCTCCTTTTCTGTAGAGTCTCTGTTCTAGTGCGGTTCTGCGCTCTTCCTCACATTAACTGAGATCTTCCTCGTCTCCTTTTCTGTAGAGTCTCTGTTCTAGTGCGGTTCTGCGCTCTTCCTCACAGTAACTGAGATCTTCCTCGTCTCCTCTTCTGTAGAGTCTCTGTTCTAGTGCGGTTCTGCGCTCTTCCTCACAGTAACTGAGATCTTCCTCGTCTCCTCTTCTGTAGAGTCTCTGTTCTAGTGTGGTTCTGCGCTCTTCCTCACATTAACTGAGATCTTCCTCGTCTCCTCTTCTGTCTTCAGTGTGAGAAATGAGGAACAGTCACTCTTCACTCCAAACTCTTGGGAAACTGGGCGAGTTTTCAGATTTACAGATCTGCTGCAGCTCATTGTAAAGTTTTTCAGAGGAATCCAGGCAGAGTTACAGTTTCTAGGCTATGAAGGACCAACTGGGTGACCCAGTCTGCTACAGCGCCACCCTGAGGCAGAGCAGAGCTGCAGCTCTAGTTAGTTAAGAACACCTGAGACAGAAGCTGATTGTGGGGGAAGCAGATAAACAATGAGTGTCACTGAATCTGTATTTGAGTGTCTGTTTTTCATAACGTTATAATATGTTTATTTTCAGGAATCCCCCAGTATTGTTTTAGTTTGAGCTATTTATTTTGAGATCCAAGAGGTTAATTAGGTGGTCCTGGACCTCCAGGACCCCTTGTATTTTCCACCTTGTATATAAATATAAATATATATATATAAATAACAAGGTGGATTAATTTTATAAGTCTAAATGTCGTACATATGCATGTATGTTTGCGACAGAGAGGGGGTTCACAACAGGAATTTTAACATCTGAGGGGTACCAGACCGTTTGGGAACTGCCTAAAGTAGGCTATATGTAGCTAACTAGGTCTGTGTTTGTGTTTGTGTGTGTGTGTGTGTGTGTGTGTGTGTGTGAGAGAGAGAGAGAGAGAGAGAGAGAGAGAGAGAGACAAAGAGAGAGAGAGACAAAGAAAGAGAGAGAGAGAGAGAGAGAGAGAGAGAGAGAGAGAGAGAGAGAGAGAGAGATCATTATTCTGTTATTGTTAAAGCCCAGCTCACAACTCTGACACACATCCTTAGACAGATGACCCTCCTCCAGCTCAGGTAAACAACTTCAACAAACAAACAAATAATAATGAGCCAGGCGTCTCCTGCTGCGTTGCTATGGTAATACAGAGAGAATGTGTTCAATACTGATAAGCCAATTCTATTAAAGCCTCTCAGACACAGTCATATACAGTCACCTCAGTCTAAACACTACTGAGTCTCTACTGGGGCCGAAAAATAACAGCTGTGTTCCAGATTTGTTCCTGATCTTAATTTAGGAATTAAGGAGGCTAAACTGCTGTAGGCCGAATGGGCGGAGCTAGAATGGGTACAATATTTGATACATATATCTACACAGCACAAATGTACATATGATTTGAAATGCATGCCTAACTCTTTGTGATATATGTGATATGTGGTATCAGATTTATGTAGGGGAACTTCATTGCTTGTTAGCTACATTAGCCTCGTAGCTCTAGTGCTAAAACCACAGAAGCAAACTGCAGACTCCAAACTCGCCCTGCCTGCCTGACTACATTAAGGTAAGGTGGGAAACCGGGGGAATCTGGATTTACGCTGAACTATCGCTTTAATGAGCGTATGGCTGTAGCGCTCCTGTGGGGCTAACAGAGGACGGAGTGAGACTCAGGAGACCTGCAGAGCTTTCTCAGCCAAAAGGTCAGCACAGCCCGGCTAAATGGATGCTAATCCGCTCCTCCAGGAGGGACCACGCAGCGCAAGAGGCATTGTTTCAGAACAACATGACCTTTAGAGCGAGAGAGGGTGAGAGCGAGAGAGAGAGAGAGAGAGAGAGAGAGAGAGAGAGAGAGAGAAAGAGTTGGACCTTCTGCCCTGTTAATTATCAGTATATCAGTATTCAGTGTGCAGTGCTGTATATCATAACGTCTCCAGTGTCTCTGCTCTACGTGACCTGATTACAGCTCCTCAGCACTCCACACTGAGACCAACAACAGGCCTACAGCGTCTCATGATTATGAAACATAAAGTCATCATAATGAAATAATAAATCTTGATTATGAGATATAAAGACATAATCGTGGGATAGTGAGTCATGAGTATGAGTTACAAAGTCATAATAATACAGAATAAATCATGATTATGAGATATTAAGTCATAGTAATGGCATAATAATTCATGATTATGAGATATTAAGTCATAATACAACCCAATTTCCAAAAAAATTGGGACGCTGTGCAAAATGTAAATAAAAAATGCAATGACGTGCAAATCATTTCATTGTAAATAGTACAAATTTTTCGATTTGATGCCATCAACACGGTCCAAAAAAGTTGGGACGGGGGCAACAACAGGCTGGTAAAATTGTGTAATGCTAAAAAGAAACACCTGGTGATTAATTGGAAACAGGTTAGTAACATGATTGGGTATAAAAAGCATCTCAGAGTCTTTCAGAAGTAAAGATGAGGAGGAGGTCACCACTCTGTGAAAGACTGCACTATCAAATAGTGCAACAATTCAAGAATAATGTTTCTCAACATGAAATAGCAAAGAACTTTTGCTTTTCATCATCTATGGTACATAATATCATTAAAAGATTCAGAGAATCTGGAGAAATCAAGGGACAAAGCTAAAAACCAGTGTTAGCTGGCTGTGATCTTTGGGCCCTCAGGCAGCACTGCATTAAAAACAGACATGATTCTGTAGTGAAAATCACTGCATGGGCTCAGAAACACTTCTGAAAACCACTGTCTGTGAAAACAGTTCATTACTGCCTCCACAAATGCAAGTTAAAACTCTAAAACGCAAAGAAGAAACCAAATATAAACAGGATCCAGAAACGCTGCCACCTTCTCTGGGCCTGAGCTCATTTAAAATGGACTGTGGGGAAGTGGAAAAGTGTCCTGTAGTCAGATGAATCAACATTTGAAATTCTTTTTGGAAATCATGGACACTGTGTCCTCTGGGCTAAAGACCACTCAGCTTGTTATCAGTGCACAGTTCAAAAGCCAGTATTCATGATGGTGTAGGGGGGCATTAGTGCACATGGCATGGGTGACGTGCACATCTGTGAAGGCTCCATTAATGCTGAACGATATAAACATGTTTTGGCAACATATGCTGCCATCCAGACGACGTCTTTTTCAGGGAAGGCCTTGATTATTTCAGCAAGATGATGCCAAACCACATTCTGCCTGTATTACAGCAGCATTGCTCCGTATTAAAAGAGTCCGAGTGCTAAACTGGCCTGTCTGCAGTCCAGACCTGTCACCACTGAAAACATTTGGTGCATTATGAATTGAAAAATACGACAAATGAGCCCCTGAACTGAGGAGCAGCTGAAATCCTGTATTAAACAAGAACGGGAAAACATTTCACTTTTTCACTTTCTGAGTGCTGTTAAAAGAAGAGGTGATGAAACGAAGTGGTGAACAGGCCCCCGTCCCAACTTTTTTGGAATATGTTGTTGGCATCAAATTCAAAATGGACATATATTTTTCAAAAAACAACAAAATTTCTCAGTTTCAACATTTGATATGTTGTCTTTGTAGTATTTTCCTTTAAAAATTTGGTTTATATGATTTGCAAATCATTGCATCCTATTTTTATTTACATTCTGCACAGCGTCCCAAATTTTTTGGAAATGGGGTTATAATATAGAGTAAATCATGATTATGAGATATTAATTCATATTGAGATAGTAAATCATGATTATAAGATATGATGTCATACGTGTATAGGAATAAATCATGATTATGAGATAGCAAATCAAAATAATAGAGTAAATCATGATTATGAGTCATAATAATGTAGAGTAAATTGTGAATATGAGATGTTATGTCATACTAATATAAGAATAAATCATGATTATGAAATATTAAGTCATATTAATCAGATTGCAAATCATGATTATTAGATATTAAGTCAAAATAATGAGATAGTAAATCATGATTATGAGGTATTAAGTCACAATAATAGAGAGAAAACCATGATTATGAGATAATAAATCTGAGACACTGGCTATGTTTACATGCAACGATTTTTGCCAATCCGATTGAATACAATCCGATTACAGATTTAGACTGAGGTGTTTATATGCACTCTATTCAACAATCTGATGGAAAATCTTCGTTTACATGCTCACTACAAGTAATCCGATGCAAAATGACGCGCATGCGTGGAGTAGCGCTTAGAGTAAACGTTACCATGACAGCGAACATCACGTGAGGTCCAGACCAGTTTCTGCTCCGCCATGTTCAGCGGTGTAAACTTCGCCGTGACGCGACGCACATGCGCAGAACATACTTACACGTTCCGATTGGAATGTAATCGGATTCAGGCGTTTACATGGCTATTATTCTTCTATTTAACGGATTATTTAGAAGTTTACCCACCTCGTTTAATCGGATAGAAATTGTATTCCGAATGGCCTCAATCGGATTAGACTATTCCGATTGAGGTGTTTACATGGACATATTCTATTCCGATTGAGCTATTAGTCGGATTATTAACGGATTATCAGGCTGCATGTAAACGTGGCTACTGTTTTATGATGGTTTAGAGAACTTAAACTCCATTCATGGTGGAGGGATACATGCACGGCGCTGTGAGGCAAAATAGTCCCCAAAGAAAACTGATTATTTCAGATTTTCCACTATTTCAGCCACTCGTGGGTCTTTCTGAAGGTTGTTGAAGTGAATATCCTCATCAAATCCCGCAGTTTACGTTTTTTTCAGTCTACTGTGCTCTGACAGTGAGCTTTTTGTATTGTGGGCGTGGCCATGCTGATGTTTGTTTTCTATGCTAATGAGCTAGCTCCGATGTTAGCACTGCTGGTAGTCTGACGGGGTCTGTAGAAAAGCTTTGTTTCCTCATATAAACTGGATGGAGCTCTGTGGCGACGCAGGCTCTGACTCTTTCTACGGCGTTTAAAATGCACACCTGACTCTTTAAAGCTGAGATAATATGAGGAAGAGCTCATTTCCACACGACCAGACCTTTCAGCATCTCCCTGGAGATTCACGAACAGCAGGGTTAAAGGTCAAACGCCAGCCGCATCACACAGCAGACTGGAGATCCACAGGGGTCAAACTCCACTTAACCTCCACCAGGAAACAGAGAAGGTGATCAGAACCTGCAAGATAGTTATATGAGAAACAAACAAACAAATACCTATATATATATATATAAATATATATATAAATAAAAATGTGGATCAATGACAAAAGGTTTTCAAAAATGACAATTTTTTATATATTGTTTTAAAAGGACATATCTGCATTCATATTTGCATTGATATCTGAGCGTTTTCTATCTTAAACACATTGAGTGTTATCAAAGCTTTAATTGCCTGTTTCAGTTATTAGCCTGGTCTGGTTGCTCCATCTGACTGACTGGTTGTGCCGCCTTACTTTTCAGACTAATTTCAAATTAAACAAGCATCTACTTAGACACCTGTAGAAACCTTTGTCCTTCAACTTGAGTTTAGATTTACATTTTTATCAAATAAACAAACATTATTATAATAATTTTATTATAATAATTCCACATGTTCATGGTTCTCCTAAGGTCAGACCACCTGACACGGTAAACTGAACTGTTCTTACTCAAACATCACACTTTTACTAAATCTGTGACCTTGGCATTGCACCATGAAGATCAGTTGGGGTCTTTTTTAATGATGCAGTACCCAGGCTCCTCTTCTGTAAAAGCATATCAAAATTAAAGTCCTTTGTTTCTGGTTGTGCCATCTGACATTTGAGGATGAAAACGATCGACTTGGAGACAAATAATGGACTTCATGTCAATGACCCATATATATGAGTACATATAAAAGAGCTATATAAACACACAAACACACACATACATATATATATATATATATATATATATATATATATATATATACACACATATATACAGTGGTGTGAAAAAGTGTTTGCCCCCTTCCTGATTTCTTATTCTTTTGCATGTTTGTCACACTTAAATGTTTCAGATCACCAAACAAATTTACATATTAGACAAATATATCACAAGTAAACACAAAATACCGTTTACAAATGAAGATCTTTATTATTAAGGGAAAAAGAAATCCAAACCTACAGGGCCCTGTGTGAAAAAGTGATTGCCCCCTAATCCTAATAACTGGTTGGGCCACCCTCAGCAGCAACAACTGCAATCAAGCATTTGCGATAACTGGCAAAGAGTCTTTTACAGCACTGTGGAGGAATTTTGGCCACTCATCTTTGTAGAATTAAGTGTGACAAACATGCAAAAGAATAAGAAATCAGGATGGGGGCAAAGACTTTTTCACACCACTGTATATATGTGTGTATGTGTGTATATCTACATATATATATATATATATATATATATATATATATATATATATAGATAGATAGATAGATAGATATATGGATAGATAGACAGATAAATGAAATAAAACACAGGCGTTCTCTGTCCCACTGATTTGTTGAGATTTTTAATATGGGCCTTAATATGGGTGGTTGAGTCTGACACCCCTGACTTAGAGGATGAGTTCTTAATGCACAATCAAGCAGTGTATGTTTTTTTGGTAAATCTGGTAAAAATAAGCTCCTATTTTACATCATAACAGAGCACAATAATAAATTATGAAGAACATCTAAATGAACTGGACTGTCAGAAAGTGAGTTTAGTGCTGTAGATCCACATCAGCACTCCGAAGATTTATAAACAGCTGCAGTGAGATCAGGTTTGAGATTACTGATTATTGATCATTAGGCTGTGGGAGTGAATGTTGAGTAAAGTGGGATACAGCGCCCTCCTGTGGCACAGAACCAAAAACACTTCTGTGTGTCTATTTTATTCTGTGTCTATTTTATTCTGTATTTACTGTACTTACTGTATGTATACATACTGTCTGTCATCCTACTAGTACATGTGCTCTCCTGTCCTTGTCTTAATGTTTACACACCAGAGAAGCAGCCTGTGTAATGTATGATAATAGTAATAATAATAATAATAATAATAAAGCTAAATTACATTGGAAAAACAATCAGAACACACAAAAAAAACTATTTCCTGCAAGAAAAATCATACTTTGTTGGTACTTTTATTCAGTGTCAGTAGAAAGATAGTTCAGTTTAGGAAACCATCAAATGCATTTAGAATCACCCACTGGTCACCTGTTAGACCATTAGGATCCTTTATGCAGTGATATAAACCCATTAAAAAAGACAAAACACATTACAGAACCATCAGGAACCAACAGAAACACAATGGTTTATATGGGTTTTTCGACAGGGTAAAAACACAATAATAAACGGACTTAAAGCAACAATCCAGAGTTAATCCTGTTTAGGAAGCAGAACGAATGGACTAAACAGTTCCTTAGGTGTGGGGTACAAACTCTAAAGTACTAGATAACTATTAGCGGTAACAAGATGGTACGTTCTAAAGCAGTCTGAGTGAATTACACGGAAATGCCACGTTCTAGATATTAACTGAGTAATTATGTGGTACAAACTCCACAATACTGTGTGATTTTTATTACCTTGTCACCCCAAAAAACAGATATTTTACTGTGTCCTTTCAGTTCAATAGCTAGAACCTGATCATTTCAGTGTAAATTAGTTATCCAAAATAATCACACAGCACTGTGGAGTTTGTTCCACTTACCAAGTTACTATCTAGAACTGGTTGGGCTTTTCAGGATAGTTTAGTTAAACTGACTCAGAACTTCCCATCATGGTACCCCACAATTATTATCTAGTACTTTGGAGTTTGTACTTAACACGTATCTGGTTAATACCTAAAACTTAAAGCACTGTAAAAGAAAGAAAGTGTTGCCTAAACTCCATTTCTCCCCCAGTGGCCAGTTGCCCCAGCTGTGCGCAAGTACAAACGTAGGCTAGCTGTACCGTAAGTGTTTACTAAGTTCAGGTTTATCATCACTAAATCAGAACGAGCTGCACCACAAACTAACGCTGAGTTTAGTAGCTGTTTAATGTCCACACCCCCCTCAGCAGGTGTGAGTTTTGGGGAAACCATCACAGAAACACACAGACAGCACAAAAAAGACAAAAACAGGACTTTTTTGGTTACTAAGCTACAACTAAACACTGATTTTACTCACAGCCCTAATCGTCGCCCTGGTTTAAACTCTGGTCATGAAGCTAAACACCCACAGCTCCAGCTCAGAGACTCAGCAGCCCGAATGACTAAACTGATCTGCTGTTGTGTCGCTCAGCCAGAAACCGGCATTTAAAAAGTTGCGTATTTGGTTTCTCAGTGAAATATTAAAGAATAAACAGACAGTGACTGTAAATAATTAGGTTTATTCAGTTTAACCCGTACACATCCTTCTCTTCTAGGCTGAATATTCAGTCAGAGCAGCTGCCGTCGGGTTTCCATGGCAGCGGGTTTACAGATCGGTTCTGATCGTGTTTTCGTCGTGTTATAGCGACGTACGCGTTAGTTAGTTGTTACTAGTGAAGACACAACTTACGGGTTTGTGGTGCAACCAAATTTAGTGTAACTGAAGACTTTAAACACAGACTTAAATGTAAACCTTCGCAAACCTGGTGCAGCTCAGTCCAGCTGTGTAAATCTAAACTGATGCAGTGAACCGGTGTGAAGCGCAGCAGCTCAGCATCCTCGTTCAGTAAAAATAACAATAAAAAACTAAACTCCACACTGTTTCACACCCATAAAACAGAGAGAAACTTCCTCTAAACAGACTGTACGTCACCTGACGCAGGCTCAGTCTCAGTCTGGACTAAATTAAGTCTCTAAAACCCTTTAGAAAGCAGATCCCAGTCTGTCAGCACAGACAGCAGGCCCAGTAAAAAGAACCCTGCTCTGTACTGATTGTTCAGGAGTGCAGCTGTATTTCAACTGTCAATCACTCTCGCTCCGCCTCTTCAGTCTCCTTGACTCCTCCTTCCGTCTCCCCGTCTGTCCCACCCTCTTTGACCTCCTTTGACTCCACCTCATTTTGCTCAGGCCCTGCCTGGTTCTGCTCCAACTCCGCCTTGTTCTTCTCTGGCTCCACCTCGTTCTGTTCCGGGTCCGCCTCCCCTTGCGCAGCTTCTCGTTTGCCTTGCTCCTGATTGGTCGATGCTTTGCTGACCTCCTGCAGGTTGTACTTCCTGAAGAGCATGTAGTCCCGGACGACGCTGACGCAGCACACGGACTTTATGATCTCCACGATGATGGTCAGCTCAGGGTTGGTCAGATCGACCTTGTTTTCAGGGTTCAGCTTGGCCACCAAACCTGAAAGGAGACAAAGAAAAGGAGAAAAAGAAAAGATTTAATAACACGTGAATGTTCTAAAGGTTTGATCACACAGTATAAAACCGCTTTTCCGCCGCACCGCAACAGCTCGGCTCTGCCCTTTATTGGTTTTCCAGACAAACCTGGTATCATTTTCGGTGTTACCTCTACAAACCAATCAGGGTCCAGTACAGGGAGACAGGAAGCCTTGGCTTTAGTTGAAGTGTTTTGTCTGAGTTTTGAGTTTTTTTGGTTTTTTTTGAGTTGCTTACATATACTATCCTGTCTAGGGGTGGGAATCTCTAGGCACCTCACGATTCGATTACGATTCAAAGGGCTGCGATGCGATTATAAAATGATTATCGATGCATCTTGATGCATCTTTTTTTTCTATATAGCATTTATATTTTCTCACTGTGTGAGCTCAAGTTTCAAGTTTATTTGTCATTTGCACAACATGTCAGGACATTTATGCATTGAAATGCTTGTGGAGAGGCTCAGCTAATCACTCTACAGAAAGTAAATAAGTAAAAATAAAAATACAAAAAAAAAAACAACTGAAATATATTAAATATACACAAAATATACACAGAAGATAGAGACAATATACATTTTAAAGTGACTAAGTAACTCGGTGTTATTGTTAATTAAAGTGACTTGGTACTTTTAAACCGAAGTATTTGTAATGATCCATAATGTATTTACTTCCAATATCTTTTATTAATAAAACAAATGGAAGTGAACTGGAAGGCTCTCATTCACTGCTCTTGTTTGGAGCACGAGGAGCTGCTGCTACTCATCTGCGATAAAATGCGCAGTTACGGTGAAATAAGATCCAGTGGTAATGGACGTCCACACAGCACGTTACAGCTATTCTACCCGTCTTCTTTAGTGATTTTATAACTTCGGTTTTGGTCTCGTTGTAGAGACGGAGGGGGGGGTGTAAAGTATCTTTGAGACGGAACGTGTGCTACATAGAGCGAAAGCCCTGTTTCGCAATGACTGAGAGCAGACTGCAGGTCACATAGCAGCGATGTGTTATTCGCATTTATAAGCAGCGCAGTTGGTTTCCTGGAACGTTAAATCTGCATCGAGAGATTGTCAAACAGTAAAAAGTGGCGAAGATGAAGTCGCTTCTCTTTCGAATTCTCCCGTTCCACCTTAAATGGTGCTGCATTTACATTCGGCGCCTCAGTTAGAATTTAAGGTGGAACGGAAAAATTCAAACAAGAAGCTGGAGAATGAGAAGCGACTTCGGCCTCGTAAAACATTTGAACGATGAGAGACATTTAACTGATCAACTTCTGAGGAAAAGTTTTCTGGCGGAGATGGGAGGAAAGCGGCTGAGGCTAAAGCTTAAAGCAGAGCAAAGTAAATCTGTGCTCTCAGTTATATTGTTTAGCCTATACTAGGACATTATCACACACTCAGACATTAAATGTTGTGGCTCCCAAGGTGGTTTGATTTTTGTTGAAAGGACAAAATGGCTCTTCTTATCATTTGGGTTGTGACTCCTGACCTAACCTGGCTTTAATGCAGAGGGAGCCGGTCGGATTTCTCACTCATCCAGCAGTGTTTTTGTTATGTGCCGCCACAGACTGTCCGGGCGCTGCACTTACCCACTTCCAAGTTCCGCCCTTTGCGTTCCGTCAACATTACGTTATAAATCAAATATCTAGAAAATCGTTTTTTGACGTTTTTGAATCGATTCAGAATCGTTCACGTCCACATCGTGATGCATCTAAGAATCAATTTTTTCACGCAAACCTAATCCCGTCAAACCTTCGTCTCTTTTCCTCTTTTTCTTCTCCATACGTTTGGAGAACATGTGTTGAGTACATTCTTTGTTTTCAGCACAGACGAACCACAGATCCTGTGGGTTATATTTTGAGGTGATACTGTTGCAGGAACTGTTCATTTACACCAAGTGCTGGGTATCAGGACTTTTCAACAGAGACCTCTAGTTCCTCAACTAGACTGACTCCTGAGCAATATCTCTACGAGCAGGGTGATATGAGTAGACGTTTTAGAACGAGGTAGAACCGAGCCGTACCTGCCAGAGATTTGATGACTTCCTCTCTCTTGTTGTGGCTGCTGTTCCGGGCCTTGAAGTTGATCTGGAAGGAGGCGCGGTTTGGAGCTTTGAACCACGGCTCCAGGTAAGAGCTCAGGTACTTCTCCATGTCCTCTGGAAACGCCCTGCAGGTGCCGCTGACCGGCAACATCCGCAGGATCACCCGAGACTTCTTCTTCTTCGTCTGGTGAAGGTCCTGCAGGATGTGGTGAACCAGCTTCTCCGGGTCTGAGAGAAGAAAGAGAGGCAAATGAGGGTCCGTCGGTTCAAATCAAGAGTAAAAACACCGCCCGGCCAGTTTGTTACATCCACCTCCTTTTTTCTACCCTCACTGTCCACTTTATCAGCTCCACTGACCGTACACTTTCACTCTGTAGTTCTGCAGTTACAGACTGTAGTCCATCTGTTTCTCTGCATACTTTTTCTTACCCTGTTCTTCAGTAGTCAGGACCCCCACAGGACCCTCACAGAGCAGGTACTATTTGGGTGGTGGATCATTCTCAGCACTGCAGTAACACTGACGTGGTGGTGGTGTGTTGGTGTGTGTTGCGCTGGTCTGAGTGGATCAGACACAGCAGTGCTGCTGGAGTTTTTAAACATTTTAGTGTCGCTGCTGGACTGAGAACCAAAACATTCAGCCAACAGCGTCCTGTGACCACTGATGAAGGACTAGAGGACGACCATCACAAACTGTGCAGCAGCAGATGAGCTATCATCTCTGACTTTACATCTACAAGGTGGACTAACAAGGTAGGAGTGTCTAATAGAGTGGACAGTGAGTGGACACAGTGTATAAAGAGTCCAGCAGCACTGCTGTGTCAGATCCACTTGTGCACATAATAGAGTGGCTGGTCAGTAGCACTGGGGGCAGACTCATTGCGGTGTTTAAACAGGTGGTAATTGACTGGGCTCCTCAGAAGCGGCACCATCTAAAGGTCTGGACCCTCATCAGGAGATACAAGTTTCAATATCGTTGATGGTGTCACCAAAAACAATCAACATGTTATTGATAACTTCAGCAATATCAATTAAACCAGGCATCATCAATATATCACCAGACACATCAGAACTGTGCACTGTTTACCACAGCGCCTCCATGTTCAACACTCATTAATGTCCGAATGCTAATAGCTGCTGATAGCCGATGACAAGATAGCAACCATGGAGAAACACCTGAAAGCACCTAAACCAGTGGTGACCGACCCTCCTCCTGGAGATATACCTTCCTGCAGGTTTCAACTCCAACCCAAAGCTAATCATGGACTTCTGAAGGCAGAGATTCAGGTGGGGTCAATTAAGACTGAAGCTCCCGAGTCTACAGAAAAGTAGATCTCCAGGAGCAGGTGTGGTTCTAAAAGAAAGACCAAATGTAGTTATGTTATAACTGAAGTTTGGAGAGAGGAACATGCCTGAAACCCCTCCTTTTTTCAATCTATCGCCCTATAAATTCACATCTTCACCTTCTGTTCCTGTGACGAAGTGTTCTCAATCCCCACCGCCACCCCATCTCCTCCCTGTTTCTCACTCCTACATCAGGCCTACTACAGCTATGAGGGGATCTGGCCCTCTAACTACAGGGAGAAGCTGCCCAGAACTCCAGCCCAGGTTCTCAGGTTCTCCCCCCTCCCTCAATCAGTCTTCCCTCATACTACCACCACCATGTTGAAGGCACAGTCTGAACTCACAAACATCATTTTGTTTGGAGCACAAGTAAACAACAGCCAAATCAACTAAACTTTGAAAGTATCATATCAAATTTGGTTTCACTGAGAAGAAGATGGTGGGACACCACAACACGTCACCGGTCTCCGGGTGGCAGCAAACGAGGCCATGATATTGGGTCTGGTGGAAAACGATATTGGGTTTGGTGGAAACTGATACTGGGTTTGGTGGAGGACGACAGGGGGGTTTGGTGGAGGACGACAGGGGGGTTTGGTGGAGAACGACGGAGTGGTTTAGTGGAGAACGACGGGGGGGTTTGGTGGAGAACGACGGGGGGGTTTGGTGGAGAATGACAGAGGGTTTGGTGGAGAACGACAGGGGGTTTGGTGGAGAACGACAGGGGGTTTGGTGGAGAACGATAGAAGATTTGGTGGAGAACGATAAGGGGTCTGGTGGAGAACGATAGCAGGGTTTAGTGGAGGATGATAGAAGGTTTGGTGGAGAACGATGGAAGGTTTGGTGGAGAATGATAGGAGGTCTGGTGGAGAACAATGGGGGGTTTGGTGGAAAGCGATAGGAGGTTAGGTGGAGAATGATATTGGGTTTAGTGGAGAACACTGGTGTTCGGGTAGAGAACATCAGTAAGTCCCAACAAAAGTCAGGTAAGTACACCCGTAGCTCTCACCGACGTCGTGCGTGCGGATGAAGACGACGTTATTGGCTCCGCTGTCCACCGCCTGGAAGCGCCGCTCCCGTTTCTTGCTGGACGACTGGATCTGCGTCACTTCTTTCTTCAGAGCTGCCTCCACATCATCTTCATCCTCAGCCTCATCGCTGTCACTGCCGTCAGGATCTCCCAACTGAAACAGGTCATTACAAAGACAATACAGTGGTCAGCTCCGCCCACACGGCCTGACTGGCAGATACACCTGATACCTGTATCTCTCCGCTCACCACAGGCTGAGCTGAGGAACAGTGGTCTGTAAGCCTTTGATCAACCTACTGGGACTACTTCTTCATTATTAAAGCCTAATCTGAAACAATGTTTCATTTGCTTCTGTGTAGTTTTCCCGCCGCGCGCGCTCTTACCTGCTCAGGTCCGTACAGCTTCTCTCCGTACTCTCCCAGCAGGCTGTAGGCTTCCGCCGTGCACCTGCGTGCGTTCATGTTGCAGGTGATCAGCACGCCCTGCATGCCCGCGCTCAGCGCGCGGTCCTGCCGCGGCCGCTTAGCTCCGTGAGCGCGCACGCGCCAGCTCCGCTTTCTACTGTCTTCAGACATGATTCGGATTAAAACACTGAACCGAATTCACTGTTTACACCTTTTCACTTCTCCTCGGCCACCATCACACGCTCACCAATCCAGGTCACTGCAGCGCGTGGGCAACGCTTAGCTCGCGAGCGGCGTGATGCAAGCCGCAGTAAAGAAGAAGAATACACTGTCAAAATAAAAGTCCCGGAATACACTGTCAAAATAAAGGTTAAATCCAAATATATTCAAATAAATATTGTTGATCAATCACTACCGTCTTTTTTGTACAAATACACATTTATACAAAATGTGCTTACAGCAACAAATGATCTAAAATAAAATTTTAAACACACGTTAGCCAAATAGCTCACAGACAAAAGTGTGAAAACCTAATTTCATCAATAAGAAATTGTCCTACAGTCACAAATTACTATATTTTAACGTACGTGTTTAATGAGTGGTCGACATATCAGCTAAATAAGCTGGAGCTAGCAGATGGTTCATAAACTGTCTTCACTCACTGACCTTTAAAAACATTTATTAAATATAAAATATTCAAATATCCAGATGTGAATTAGCAAAAACTTACAATAAGGAATAGTAACTTTAATTAGAACACATGACACCAAAACACAATTATGTTTCTTCAAAACAAAAAAGTCTGTCCTGGTTATGAACGCAGTACTAAAGCGTTAGCAATGCTAGTAGGCCAACATACAGTCTACAAGCAAAGTACAGAATCAGCCTTAAATCAGCATGTTAATCAGAACCGAGCTCCTTTCTGAACGGAGAAACGACACACAGCGAGCCTGGAATGTTTTACAACAATTAATATGATTTTATCCTAAAGTTCACTGTTGACTTTTATTTTGACACTGCACCCAAATCGCGTTCCAGCAGCAGCGGCCGCTCTTTTGACGAGGCGCCGAGAGGGACATTTCTGAGGCGCCGAGAAACGCGTTTCTGACACCACGTGGTTTCTGTTCTCCACTGAATGTTAATGAAAGTAAACAAGACTCGAGTTCTGAGATTTGAGGGGTTTGTTTTTAATTCAGCAGTAAAAACAAATTTAAAACTTTCAAGTCCATCAATATTATTATATTTTACTGCTATATCAGCAGAAACATTTACGCACATATATATAAATATATATACACACACATTTATACATATATCTAATAACAGCCAATTCCCCTCAAATGATCTCAAATTTTAACAAAAATTTATGTTGTTTTTCAGGTTGAAGAATGGCCTTCACTAGAAATGAAAAGGCATTCTGTGTGTTAGAAAATGCTCGAACACAGTCAAACAAGAGTGCAGCGTGCATTTTCCAGAAAATTCAATAAAAATGCACCAACAATAAATAAATAAATCTTGTATTGTTCAACATGAAGCCTATTTAATTTCGTTTGCCAGGACATGAAGTTACTCAGATACTCACATCTCAAATGATGTCAATTTTTTTGGGACACCCTGTATGTGTGTGTGTATATATATATACATATATATATATATATATATATATATATATATATACACATACACACACATATATATATATATATACACATACACATACACATACGTACATACATATATATACACGCACACACACACACAAAGACAATTCATCTACAGCTTTATTAGACTTCCACATTACATTCCACATTTATACAGCTGCCTGGTGTTTACTGTTTCAGTATTAACACTGTAGTTACAAAAAGAAATGAACATTATAAGCATTTATTTAATGTATTTAATACACACAATAAAAACATCACACATATCCCACATTCACACAGCCGCCTTACAGTCCTGCTAATTTAATATCACAATAGAAATCATCAGAAGCGACAGGTCAGATCGTTTCAGAGTGTGTATGAATAAAGGCTGTTACTCCAGTTCTGCGCTGGTGATCATCCTAATAAAAGCTCATTGATTTTATTTTAATTGATTACGGTATCTGGGAGTCGTAGCACTTCAGCGGATGTTTCTGGAAGCCGGTGTTTTGACGCTGAAGCGGATGCTGTTGTTCTGTTTCATAGAGGATTTGATCACGGCCGACTCCCACTTAAAGAAGCCACACCCGCCTTTGTGGGCGGGGCCTGTGCTGCCACTCCTCCTGACCGTGCAGGTGAAGAAGGCCCGTCCGTGGTTCGGGCCGCCGTTACACACCGTGAGGCGCTTGGCTCTCCGCCCACAAGCACACAGAGGAGAGGTCACCTTAGTGACCTTAGATACTGTACTGTTTACACTGTTTACACTGTCAGACAGACGCCTAGAGGGGGAAGAGGAGACACCTGATTGGTTAACGGACATAGAGGAGAGAGCTGATTGGTTGAAGGAGAGGGAGGACAGCTTTGACCGGCTGGTGGAGCAGGTGGAGATTGCTGATTGGTTGATGGAGATTGAGGGGAGAACCGATTGGTTGACTGAGCCAGATGATCGTTTTGACTGGTTGTTGGAGGAGGATGTGAGAGCTGATTGGTTGACTGAACAGGTAGAGTGTGATTGGTTGGCGGAGATGTAGGAGAGAGCTGATTGACTGACTGAGCTAGAGGATCCTTTTGATTGGTTGGTGGAGCAGGAAGGCCGAGCTGATTGGTTTACATGTAAAAGAACTGGGTGAGGAATTTTGAAAGAGCCTCCCCCTGATGAAGCAGAAGTGTGATCTGATTGGTCTGTGTAGATGCTGAAAGGCATGCTGGGAGTTGTAGTCGTGGAGTGTCGTCCCGGCCGAGTGAGCGATCTGTATGGATCTGTGAGTGGAAGAAGAGTAGCAGAGGTAGAGGCAGATGTGTAGGGGCGGGGCTTAGAGTGGTGTCGTTCAGGTGGGTGTGGTTTAAATGGGTGTGGTCGTGTTGTGCTGAATGGAACGTTAGCTGTTTTGTTGTTTTTATCAACACCAACCCACTCGTCGTCCTCCAACAGCACGTCGTCATAGGAACCAGACTCTCCAGCCTCTGTTACTATGTCACCCTCTGACCAATCAGAATCAGCAGTCTTAGGGTCAAAGGTCAGATGTGAGGTTGAGCTGTGTGTGGTGTTTTGCAGTGTGGTGTGCAGCTGGGGTGTGTTGACACACACTGGAGTGGTGAGGGAGGAGAGGACGGTGCGCATGGACACCAGACTCTGGACGCCAACACTGGTGGGCGGGTTTGGGTTCCCAGCTGAGCTCCTGTTGCAATGGTTTCCAGAGTCTGATGACGGCTGGTTCTCTTCTACAGGTGAGGGTGAGTTACTCTGAGCCTCGCTGTGGACAAACAGCGGCCTGGACTTCAGCGGAGCCTGAATGAGAAACATGTAGATTTAAAGCAAAAGCAAAAATAAATAAATAAATAAATAAATACAGTGGTGGTGATAGGAACCAGGGGTCGCCATGACTCGACACAAATATAGACATTTTATTTACCATCCAGAACCACCAGTGAACCTACACAAGTCTTCTGAGATTATATGGAATGTTGATGATGGAAAATAGTGGAGAATCTGAAATAATACGTTTTCTTCGGGGACTATTTTGCCTCACAGCGCCCTGCATGTTATGTATCCCTCCACCATGAATGGAGTTCAAGGCCAAAATCTTCCCAAAACTATCACAAAACAGTGTCTCAGTCATCAGGCAGTCAGTCACCAAACCACTCTGAGCAACTCTGATTTCTTTCCCTGAACTACGTCTTTGATTAAAGCTGCTGGGTCTACAATCACCTGTGCAGGTCTCTGGGGGATGGAAGAGGACCTGAAGGAGACCCGTGGAGGAGGAGAGGACCTGAAGGAGACCCACTCACCCTGCTCAGAGATTTGGTCACTTTCAGTACGCAGCCGTCCGTCATCATCCGCCAGGCCAGACGAGCCGTATTCCGAGCATCATCCAGACCTACAGACCGACAGCGTTTGTTACGGTGTTGGCCCTTACATGGGGTTGTTACTAGGCTGAACAGGTTACAGACATGAACACTCTTGAACAGTGAAAAAAGTGACAGAAACTAATCAAATTAATGTGGAATTACTTAATTAAGTTCTACAACTACAAGATCTGCCCAGGTAAAAGTGGGTAACATGGCGATATCTTATCATTATCGTGATAATACGTTATTTGAGCTAATCATGTATATCGTCTGTACACTGACCAACTGCATGTTTCATTACAAAGAGAGCATCATTAGTTCTGCTTCAATGGATTCAGTATTAGGAGAGTATTATGTATAAGGTTGAATGAAAATCGTTGTTCCGAAAATGTTTTTAATGTATGTTTTAGTGATAGATATTTTGCCAGGTCGCCCACGCCATGACCACACATTGCACTGTTTTCTGAGCATTTTGGTTGATTTAAAAAAATAATTTAAAATTTCTTGCTTACAATTCCAAGGTCAAAAAGTCAACATGTACAAAATTTGGCAGACACCTCCTTTGGAGACTCCACATCTACTATAAATAGAAGTTCTTTTTATCTAAAAGCTACCCATCATTTGTGTTCTACTGGCTCGTAGTGCTTGGACCCCTTAAGATTGCCCCTTGTGGTGTAATTTATAGACAATAAATTCCTAAACCCTCACAGCGGTTACTGTAATGGCTAAATAGCCTAATTATATAATTCATGATGAATAATTTCATAATGTTGATAAATTGTGTAATACAGTTTGTTCCAGTTATTAATAATGTAATGATGGGAAACACTGTTATTAGTTCCTGAGTTACAGGAGTTTTAGATTTAGTGTGTTTGTACCTGAGTGTTCTCTGCCGCTGAACTGTATTCCCAGGTCCTGCAGAGCTCCGTTCAGACCTTTAGGTTTGCGGCTGTAAAACGCCTGAGGAAGAAACATCAGCAGTTTCTATGACAACAACCTCATTTACACCATCCGCAGTAAAGGTGCTATTAAACTAATAGTGTCTATGGCTTTTAAACAAAGTTAATAAATGAGATTTTCCCATCATGGACATGTTGCCATGGTAACTCAATTAACCTGGAGTTCGTACAGGCCCCTGGTTAAATAAAGGTTAAACTCACCCTGTAAGTGGCTCTAAGGTCTATCCAGCTGTTCAGGACTTCAGGCTTAGTGATCTGTTTCCGTTTACATTCATAAAGTAAGCACACTCCTAAATCCCAATCTGGATTAAAACATCAACAAATACACTTAAAATCCCAAAATGGAATAAAACAAGAACAAAAACAGTCAAATCTCCCAATCTGGATTAAATCAACAGCAAATACACTTAAAATCCCAAGATGTAATAATAACAACAGCAAATACAGTCAAATCTCGCAATCTGAATTAAAACAACAAAAACAGGTAAATCTCCCAGTCTGGATTAAACTAACAGTAAATACAGTCAAACCTCCCAATCTGGATTAAAACAGGAAACACACTCAAATTGTAAAGTGGATGACTGTAGAGAAAAAAGGAGCCAAATGCTGCAGTGCAAAAGTAAAGCAGGTGTGTGTTTGGTTTGGCTCACCTGACCAGGTGAGGAAGGTGCACAGGTGTCCGGAGGCCGGTGTGTTCTTGCTGTCAGTTACACACACCACACCTTTCTCCTGCTGCAGAGTGTGGAGCCAGCGGGCAAACCTGGACAAGCAGATCCGCAGAGGAAGCCCCGCTTCCACCTGTTTCTGTGGACCAATCACATTCACTTGAGGATCGATGGCTGTGTACACCTTTAATCCACTACAATCATGAGAGCTAAGACATGTTCGGTGTCTTCTTTAGTTTTAGCACTGCAGCTACGAGGCTAATGTAGCTAACAAGCAATAGAACCATATGTACCCCAGTTAGCATCAATTAGCATCAAAGCAACTGCCTCAAAGTGTGTGGAGGTGTTCAGTATCTCTAATAGACTTGATTATGTGGTTTCTGACACCGTTATCTATAAACATGGACTGAAGTACAGGCAAAGCTCAGCCTTTTAGGAGCGAGGGGTGTTTACCTGTGTGATTCCGGTGAGTTCTGTGCAGAATTCAGACAGAACTGGATGTTCCTGAGGCTGAACGTATGAGTGGAACTCAGACTCGATCTCTCCAGTAGACGTGTTCAACAACACAGCCGGAAACTCAACTGCAGCAGAAGGACAGAGGACATTAACGCACTTCCATCAAAGACACTAATAAACAGCCACTAACAAACTTTCATTCTGTCTAGTAGAAACTAGGGGTTGCGCTACTTCAGATTTTTTGAAGTGGACAGTTGTGACAGTCGAGTCGACGACGACTAATTGCTGACGACACCATGAATAAAACCATAGGTGAAGCGAATGCTTCGCAACAAACGACTTCAAAAATTCGTGACGAAGCTCCACAGGTTAGTAGGCCGTGATGTGCCATTTCCAACGAGCCCTGGATCGCATTGCTAGCCTTCAGGAAACCAGAGATAAGAACCTGGAATCTTGCAAATTTGTGTCCGACTTGGGCGCACCCTAGGTGGCCTTGCCGAGACGCTCACCCGCGGTGGAGGTCCTGAGAGCCAGAGCCATAACTTGGCAAAAATAAGAGTAACTGACTTCAAACTTAAAGCCCTGTAGATGGGTGGAGGAATGGTGGAACGAAGCCAACCTCCACAGATCAGTAGAGCCCTGGATCACACTGCTAGCCTTTGGAAAGCCAGAGATACGGACCCTAAATTCACCAGGCTCCTAAACTGCTGTCTTCTCTGAGGTGTCCATGTTGTTAGTGTCATAATCCTGGGATCAGCAACTCCTCGAAATCAACCCTAAAGCATCACTGCTGAGCAGTAAAGTCAACAAGTCTGTGCAGCACCTAGTAGAAAGAAGTGATGAACCGTCTCTATGTTATCTTAGACTGTTGTACCTTGTAGATTCTACAAGAATTATTTTTCATTTTGCCAAAGAGCACAACCAGGAATACCCAGTCAGTCCCAGGATTTGAACCCATGACTTTCCGATAGTATATTCTGATGCCTGACAAAAATCCTAGAACCACCTGGGATACCATAGCAAATGAACAGCAACACTCTAAAAAAACAGCTCGCACACCATAGCAACCAACTAAAACCACCTTAGCAATTACCAGGGATACCATAGCACCTTTGTAGCAACATCATAACAACCACTCGGTATAACACTGCACCTGCCTGGCAACCCCCCTGGGATACGATAGCAGCCACCAAAGATACCACGTGCAACCTGTTAACAGTACCCAAGGAACCACCTGGGATACCTTGGCACCATTTTAGCCACCAAAAGTCAAAACTAAAGTAACTGCCTGAACAATCACTCTGCATTTTTTTTTTTTAAGAAATGCACTTTATTAAACGTCTCTGTGGGACTTCTAATAGTGTGTTAGCGCTAAGGTAACACCAGCACACATGAACAGAGCAACAAAGATATCTGAAGCTTGTAAAAGACATGTATGTATCATATGTATCAGTTTTACAGTGACAGTAAAGAGTCCTGCATAGAGCTGCCGCTGCTGTTTTACACTCCTAACAACTAACTGGAACACTGCTTTTAGACTACGCCTCATATTCACAGTCACTTATCTGATTATACAGAATGACAATAAATACAGGTTGAGGTGAAATGAAGTGAGAGATGTTCTTACTGATTTCTTGTCCGTAGTTGTTTTTCTCCCTCCAACAGGTCGACTCAAAATCAATAACGATCAGATAGGAGAACAGCTGTCCTGTACGAACAACACAAAACGAAATAACAACATTAATACGTTTTCACTGAACACAACAGTCTAAAACTTGATAAGTGACTAGAACTACGTTAGTATTAACTAGGACTGCCACCATGTAATCTAGCAATTATTTTCAAGATTATACAAGCAATTATGCAAATTATACCACATTTAATAAGAACATTTAATTTCACTCCATATACACAGTTTATAACTATAAACATGTACGCATAAGTGAGATCCTGCTGGTGTGGGTCTCCTCCCTTTCAGTGATGCACATTAAGGCGAACTGAGTGCTAGTAGCTCCCCCTTGTGGAGTTTTTTCAGACTGCTGAACACGACTTTATAATGACATGTGGACTCCCTGTTTGTCATACAAATTGCAAAGTAATTACTAAGCTGATTCAATGAGAATGTGAATTTCAATGAATTATTATTTTAATTGAGTAATTGATTTTAATCGTTACAGCCCTAGTAATAAGTGTAGTAACTTGCAGTGAAATTATGAACCACAACTGACAATTCTTTGGAGTTTAGGATTAGGCTTAATCTGTGTCTGGGAAACTTGTACTATAAGTTTATTACATAAGAACTGCCACAGATACTACTATTACTACTACTATTAATAATAATAATGATAATGATAATAATTTGGGAGTCATTTTCATACATCGAATGGATCAAAGTCCATTACAATGAAGCAATGAACCAAAAATGGCCAAAAGAGGCACTATTTTTACATTAATTCAACAGCATAAATAAAATATAACATCAAATCACATATAAAACGATCCTTTCTTTCAGTTCTGGTCGAATGATGCCTGAACTTAAGATTAAAATTAAAATAAAAGCAACATCAGACAAAAGTAAACTGTGTTCTTACTCGGACCGGTTTGCTTCTTCTGACCGCTGGAGGACTGGCTGCGTTTTCTAATCAGACCAAGCTCTCTGTGATAAAGACAGATAAACAATAGATAGATACACAAACAAACAGATAAATAGATAAACAGATACACAGATTTCACTAAAGATGATCCTTGGAAATAAGTATGGTGATTTATCAGTTGCTTATCATTAATTTTACAAGGGAAATTGACCCTTTTTTTTTCATAATTCTTACATAATTAAACGTTTAAGATGTAAACAGAGTCATTCAGAGTGGTCTGATGTGGTTCTAGAGAAACTTACCGAGTCAGAACTGTTTACAGTGGTGGTGATAGGAACCAGACGTCCACTTCTAAAAGCTCCTTCACAGAAAGTCACTACATGAAATGACCCCTGGTTCCTATCACCACCACTGTAAAGACATCTGAACCATTTCACACCAAACCACTCTGAATCTCTCTGTTTACACCACACACCCTGAGTTATGGGGGAATTTTGAAACATTTGGTGGAGTGCCCCTTTAAAGGACGGTTACTTGTGTTGTAGGCCACCTATTTAAAAGTTAATTCAAAGATAATTCATATAGAAGCGCTCCTTATCTAATCATATCCAGTAATATTACTGTAAATGAACATTAAGACGATCTCAGTATATGTTAATCAGTAATGCTACCTGGCCAGTTTCTTTGTTGACATGTTTCAGAGATTCAAACCCCAAAAACGAGACTAAAACAGTCCATAACTCCACTCTGCCTCGCAAAGTTCACCTCTAACCTCCGCTGGAAGAGCTCTGTAACTAGTCCGCGCACAAAAACAGGAGATAAATATTAAAAACTGTCTATTTTTACTAAATTTAATCCAAACTCCGCGGCTGATTTTCAAACGCCCGGTTTCCCCGCCTCCTCTCGGCGCTCTGCTGCTCGAGTCTGCAGGGCTGATAATCGATCCAGAACAGCAGATCGATTACCCGGGTAAGGTTTATTATTTTCATTTTTCGCTGCTTTTTCCCGGCTTTTCACCCCAAAATAAAGAATATCTTTACCATAGGGTTACGGACAACAAACCACAGACCGGCTCTGTAGGCTTACTCAGTAACAGAAGCTCCTTTAGCGATAGTTAGCGGTTAGCGGAGGAGCAGCATGGCTCCCACTGCACTCACTGTAATTCAGAACATTCTGACCAAAACACTGAATTATGAACGATTTAACCGCTGACAACCCAAACGTGAGGGGTCTGCTGATGCTAAATATGTTAAATAACAGATTTAACGTCACAAGTCTTTAAAATGTTCATAGTTTTCTGTAATAAATATCATTTTATGTGAAAATATCCATACCACGTGTTATCTTTAAAGGGAATGAATCAAAATACCTGCATAATTAAACAGTTCAGATGTAAACAGGGTCGTTCAGAGGGGTTCAGAGTGGTTTGGTGTGAAACGCTCTGTTCTAGATAAACTTACCGAGTCAGAACTGTTCACAGTGGTGGTGATAGGAACCAGACGTCCACCTCTAAAAGCTCCCTCACAGAAAGTTCCTACATGAAATGGTTATGAATTCACTGCCTGATGACTGAGACACTGTTTTATGATAGTTTAGAGAACTTAAACTCCATTCATGGTGGAGGGATACATGCAGGGCGCTGTGAGGCAAAATAGTCCCCAAAGAAAACTTATTATTTCAGATTTTCCACTGTTTTCATCATCAACATTCATATAAACTCAGAAGACTCGTGTAGGTTCACTGGTGGTTCTGGATAGTAAATAAAAGGTCTATATTTGTGTTGTAGTCATGGCGACCCCTGGTTCCTATCACCACCACTGTAAAGACATCTGAACCATTTCACACCAAACCACTCTGAATCTCTCTGTTTACATCTCAATCACTGAAGTATGCAGACATTTTGAAACACTGATAGCACTGCCCTTAAATCCCCCTAACCCTTTGGGTTCTCACACGTACCCCAGTGTTTTCCTTGGTAACCTGGACTGTGTCTAAAGCAGGTGCAGGGCTGAAGGGTTAGTCCATCATGTCTGTGGAGGTGAGCAGGAAAAGAAAGCTGGAAGACTCTCCAGAGGACGGCAGAGCTCAGAAGAGGGCAAAGACCAGCGAGGAACCACAGGAGAACCACGTGGCAGAGGTACATATAGACCTTCTGCCACCATTCTGGACCACATACTAAAAACTACACGTGTCAGTTCTCATGTGCGACTGTTTCTCCTCCAACAGCAGCAGCATAAGCCTTGCATCACTCGTCCACTGGAGCAGCTGTGTGAGTCCATCAGTGTGGAGGACGTGTGGAGGCTGGTGCAGTACGCCCTGCTGAGGAGACACTACGGAGGAAAAAAACCAAGGTAAACACACACAGTTTGATATGATTCTTCTTTATTTATTTGTTTAATTTTCTTTTAATTATACTCTTATTTCTGCTGTTTTTCTGGGTCTTTGTCATAACATAATGTCAGTCTGTGAAGCACTTTGTATTGCATTTGATTGTACCGAGGACAGAAGTGATGATATGCTGTTTTATCCAATATGATATAAAGTATTAATTTTGTCATAACTCTTATACCATACCAACCTGAATACTGTGATATGATATACATTTTTTGGCAATACTGTACAGTATAAATACAATTTGACTGATTGATTGAGGCAGTAAAATAACAGCTCTGGAATTCCCTACCTGAATAATGAGTTACTGCAATAACAGAGCTCTGGAATTATCTCCATCAGTAATCAGTTACTACGGTAACAGAGCTCTGGAATTATCTCCGTCAGTAATCAGTTACTACGGTAACAGAGCTCTGGAATTATCTCCGTCAGTAATCAGTTACTACAGTAACAGAGCTCTGGAATTATCTCCGTCAGTAATCAGTTACTACGGTAACAGAGCTCTGGAATTATCTCCGTCAGTAATCAGTTACTACGGTAACAGAGCTCTGGAATTATCTCCGTCAGTAATCAGTTACTACGGTAACAGAGCTCTGGAATTATCTCCGTCAGTAATCAGTTACTACAGTAACAGAGCTCTGGAATTATCTCCATCAGTAATCAGTTACTACGGTAACAGAGCTCTGGAATTATCTCCGTCAGTAATCAGTTACTACGGTAACAGAGCTCTGGAATTATCTCCGTCAGTAATCAGTTACTACAGTAACAGAGCTCTGGAATTATCTCCGTCAGTAATCAGTTACTACGGTAACAGAGCTCTGGAATTATCTCCGTCAGTAATCAGTTACTACGGTAACAGAGCTCTGGAATTATCTCCGTCAGTAATCAGTTACTACGGTAACAGAGCTCTGGAATTATCTCCGTCAGTAATCAGTTACTACGGTAACAGAGCTCTGGAATTACTACTATGGTAACCATGTTCTGGGATCCTTTGCCATAATGATCAATTACTACGGTAACCAATCTCTGGAATTTTCTCTCTGACCAATCAGTTATTATGGTAATGGAGCTCTGGAGTTCTTTACCAGAAGAGTTGGGTTCAGTAACCAAGGTCTGGAATTCTTTACAGAAATAATTTTATTTATTAATAATTAACTTTACAATAACAATCTCCAGAATTCTGTACTTTAATACTAATGTGCCTTTACCTCTGTTGCTGGTGCTCTATAAATAAAGGTAGATTGATTATTAGATTGGATGATGTATTTTATGATTGATTGATCGATCAATGTGTTTTTTCTCTTTGTCCAGCTGGTGCAGACTCCACGGCCGGCGCAGGGTGGTCAGGGTTAACGTGGCGGTGCTGGAGGGACTGACGCAGCTCCACTTCTACACACATTACACTCAGTTCAAACAACTGAGGAGAAAATACAGCACTGTGAGTGAACTATTCACACAAACACGAGTCTTCTGTAAAATACACATTACACCCTGATCACTCGGCTCAGATACAACAAGAGTTACTGAACTTGCAGAGCCATGTTCACAAAAGTTGAACTTGACATTAAATTTCAGACATGAAATGTTTTCGCCCTGGGAATTCGGGGCACAGAATCACTAAACGCAGCAAATTCCATTGAACTTAATGAAATTTCACAGGGCCTTTACACAGGATCTCCAAAACTAATGTAGCTAAAACATAATGAAAGCTTAGCTTTACTCACTCAATCAATCATTTACAGAACTATCTTTAAAAATCAGGCTTCAGGGTGCCGTTTTTAGCTGTGCAGTATACTTTCGTAGAGGTGCACCATGGTAATTATGGGGTTATAGGCTTCCAGTACTGTTAGATACCAGAGGTGTGGACTCAAGTCATATGACTTGGACTTGAGTCTGACTTAAGTCACAAATTTGATGACTTTAGACTCAGAAAAACTCACAGTTAAAGAAACATGGAGAAGTGAAATGTTCCCAAAAATCATCAAACATTATCTTCAAATATAAAGTTTTTTGTTTAATTAAGTTCAGTAGTGCTTTTAAAATACTTTTCATGTGTAGTTGTGCTACTCTTTGTGTATACAGTATGCCTGTCTGGTTATCTGTGTACCATGGAGTTTGTTTTTTAGTTGTAAGGGTAATAATATATAATAATATAGTAATATAGTAATAATAATAAAGATTAATATACGGCCATACTCTGCTAACATGCTGTCATTAAAAGGCTGCAGCACTGTTACCATTATTCAAGGTTATGGACTTAAATTAGTGAAGAATGCAGACTGACCTGTTTAGGACTCGAAGATTAAGACTATTGCCTTGGGATTTGACTTGAGACTCGCCTGTACTGACTCGGGACTTGAATCGAGACTCGACTATCTTGACTTGGGACTTGACTCGGGACTTGAGTGTGAAGACTTGAGACTTACTTGTTTCTTGCAGTTTAAACGTGATGAGACGATAATCGCATGTTTATCGTATGTCTCTCTGATTAACAGTAGCGTATGTGTTTATAACTGAGTGTCCAAGTAATTTGACGTTATTCTGTTGTGTCCTCTGTTCCACAGAGATGTACTCTAGCGCCCTCCTCAGGGAACCTGCTGTCTGAGCTCTTCAACAGTGAACTCCCGAACCCTCAGATCCACACTGCGCCCCCAACAGGTCAGCCTGAACATTCAGATCTGTTTAACAGTGTCAGTTTTCATAGACTTAAGGCTTTGTGGATGTAGATTAAGTTCCGTTAGGGCTGCATCTCACAACCATTTTTATGATTGATCAAATAATTCTGGCTTCTTCGGTTCCTATGTCGCCCCCTACACTTCCTGTAGTGTATTACAGTCTGTCAGAATGACTGTGTGGATCATACGAACATTATAGAGGCTTTGTAAATGAAACAGTAGAAGCCATATCGCCCCCTACACTTCCTGTAGTGTATTACAGTCTGTCAGGGTGACTGCGTGGATCATATGAACATTATAGAGAATTATACCTTATGTCTACTCTCAGGTAAGACATTTATTAGTCTCTTTAATTTCTTTATATTAATGTGTTTGTGTTTGTGTGCAGTTGGTGTGTTGTGTCACCCAGTGCTGCGGCGGTTTGGCCTGAAGAAGAAAGGAATGAGCAGCTACCTGCTGACGGAGGAGGAAATGATCAAAAAAAGCTTTCCAGTCAAAGGTGAGAGAGAGAGAGAGAGAGAGAGAGAGAGAGAGAGAGAGAGAGAGAGAAGGAGGGAGGGAGAGAGAGAGATAGAGAGAGACTATAACTACAGTTTACATTCCCTATTTAAGAACTTCATAGACTCTGGCGTTTCAAGTGTCATGTTCAAATGCCTTGTTTAGAAATTCACAAAATTTTAGAATTTCAGGTTCCTGTTTAACCCTCTGGGGTCCACAAACTCGCCCGTGTGTCATATTTGATGTCTCTATATCTGTCTGTGATGATCCAGCTCAGAAATTCAGTTCAAACACTTCCTGAATCTGCAGAGTCGCCCTTTCCATTCCATCTTATCACGAGATCATACGACACTCACATCCGGAGTTATGAGCCTATGAAGAGGGGCTGAGATACACGTCATCTGCCTCTCACCGTGTGGAGCTGGTGGATTTGTGTGTCCGTCTACATTCTGTGTGAAACTGACCGATGGACACTCAGGAAATCACTAAGGACTGACCATCATGCCGGAAACACTCCATTCTTCATTCAGTCCACATCGGAGATTCATGTGAAACGGCGTGCAGAGAGTTTACAGCTGCTGAAGCTGCTGCAGCGGTTTTGGAAAGTAGTGATGAAGATAACGGAGCATTTAGATATGAAACATATGAGGATCATGATATATGAAGAGCCTTTAAAGGAGAGTTTAAGAGGAGATGAACAGATCCAGAAAAGTTCTCTTTATGTAGGCGTATCTCTGTGTGTAAGAGGTGTGACACTTCCTTCAATGCTCAATATAGCTCTGTTTCCGTAATGCCTTGCAGGTGGGCGGGGCTGTGAAGCATTTGTTTGCACTCAGGCTGATGGTCATGTGACTGACAGCAGCCCTCTGTTCGGTCTGGACTGTGAGATGGTGAGTCAATCCCAGACTACAGTACCCATAATGCAGTATCAGTAAAACACATCTGTAAGCTACTCCAGTGTTTTTTATAATTTATTATTATATTTTCTGTACGTTTTTTAAATTTCTGACGGGTAGGGGTTTTTTTCTTTCAAATATGCATGCCAGAAAAAAATTAAATTTTTTTTATCTCAAGATAATAACTTAGGTTCTCAGAATTTTGACTTAATATGTCCAGGTTCTGTTCAAATGACGTGTTCTCAACACACTTATGATGCTAGGCCCCTTATTTGGGTTCTGACGCCATCAGGAACCAAATAGCTGAATTCTTGTAGTTGTGGCTTCACAGATAAAGGGAATAATTTTGTTGTTGCATCCAGTTTATGGCATCTTTCAACATCAAAATATGTCACAGAAATGCTATGAAAATTAGTTATTAGAGTAAAAAAAAACACATTTTGAGAAAGTAAGTCATTATTTTGAAACGTCTACATTTCAAAAAATTTAAGAAAATAAGACTTTTTTAAGACAGTAAATCAATTGTAAGAAAAAATAATTATTTCAGAAAATAAAAAGGGAATTTCTTACACTGGTCACGAATTTCGACATATTCTACACTCTTAAAAAAGACGGTTCTTCAAGGGTTCTTTTGTAAAGACAGTGGTTCTCTATAGAACTATAAACACTCAAAGAACCATTTTGTGCTTAAATGGTTCTCTGCATGGTGAAATTGTTCTTCAGATTGATGGAGAACGTGCTGTGTGGGGTTCTATGGAGAGGTTTTTGAAAATGGTTCTATATAGCACCAAAACGGTTACCAGCCTGACGATCATTGTAACAAAAACAGAACCATGTATCAATCTGAAGAACGGTTTCATCATGCACAGAACCTTCTAAGCACGAAATTGGTTCTATATAGCACCAAAAAGTGTTCTTCTATTGTTACAGGCTTGACATCATAACAGTAGAAGAACTCTTTGTGATGCTGTACAGAACCGTTTTCAGAGAAGCTCTATATAGAACCATATAAAACACATTATTCATCAGTCTAAAGAACCACTTAACGACGCAAAGAAACCTCTAACCATGCAAAGGGCTCTTTGAGTGTTCATGGTTCTATATCAACACATTTTCTTTACCAAAGAACCCTTAAAGAACCATCTTTTCGAGTGTGTAGATGAGTCCAGAATGAACAGAGCTGTAGAAGATTCTGTAAGGACTGAAAAAGCTGAAGAACATCGAGAATGAAGTTAATATCAGAATTAATCAGGTTTGAAAAGTGGTGATCAAATCGAAATACAGATAACTCAACAAAAATGTGAATCGATAATTACAGTATGTTATAAACAGTATGTAATAATAAAAATATAATAATAATAATAACAACAACAACAATAATAATAATATAAAATACTAAATGTTAAAACCCTTGAAATATTGAATAGAATGTTTAAGAATACATTTTGGTGTTTAGTTTATCAGATTTAATTCTGCTCTGTATATGAATTTGTTATTTCATATATATATTTACACCAATTATTAATGTAGAAAGTGATTCCAAACGTTGGAGCAGTTCTGTTTTATTCCTCTACCCAGCAGAAGCAGCTTTCTGCAGTTAGTAAGGTGTGTGTTGTGTGTGTGTTGTGTGTTGTGTGTGTTGTGTGTTTTGCAGTGTGTGACGCAGGCCGGTGCTGAACTAACGCGAGTAGCAGTGGTGGACAGCAGGGGGAGCTGTGTACTGGACCAACTGGTGAAACCATTCAATCCCATCATCAACTACTGCACCAAGTAAATATACACAGAGAAATATGTTCTTCATGGGTTCTTTAGTAAAGGTAATGGTTCTAAATGGAACCATGAACACTCAGAGAACCATTTGCATGATTAAACATGAAATGGTTCTTTAGATTGATGGAGAATGTGTTGTATATGGTTCTATTTAGTATATGGTTCTAATAAAAAGGGTTCTGCTATTGTTGCAAGCTTGACATTGTAACAATAGCAGAGCCTTTTTTGGTGCTATTTCAAAAATGTTCTACATAGAACCATGTCTCTATCATGTCTCATGTTTTTGGGTCTGCACTGCAGTGTGAATTGTGTTTATCCAGTATGTATATCTGCAGGTTTTTGGGTCTGCGCTGCAGTGTGAACTGTGTTTATCCAGTATGTATATCTGTGGGTTTTTGGGTCTGCGCTGCAGTGTGAATTGTGTTTATCCGGTATGTATATCTGCAGGTTTTTGGGTCTGCGCTGCAGTGTGAACTGTGTTTATCCAGTATGTATATCTGCGGGTTTTTGGGTCTGCGCTGCAGTGTGAATTGTGTTTATCCAGTATGTATTCCTGTAGGTTTTTGGGTCTGCGCTGCAGTGTGAATTGTGTTTATCCAGTATGTATTCCTGCAGGTTTTTGGGTCTGCGCTGCAGTGTGAATTGTGTTTATCCAGTATGTATATCTGTGGGTTTTTGGGTCTGCGCTGCAGTGTGAATTGTGTTTATCCGGTATGTATTTCTGCAGGTTTTTGGGTCTGCGCTGCAGTGTGAATTGTGTTTATCCGGTATGTATTTCTGCGGGTTTTTGGGTCTGCGCTGCAGTGTGAATTGTGTTTATCCAGTATGTATATCTGCAGGTTTTTGGGTCTGCGCTGCAGTGTAAATTGTGTTTATCCGGTATGTATTTCTGTAGGTTTTTGGGTCTGCGCTGCAGTGTGAATTGTGTTTATCCGGTATGTATATCTGTGGGTTTTTGGGTCTGCGCTGCAGTGTGAATTGTGTTTATCCAGTATGTATTTCTGCAGGTTTTTGGGTCTGCGCTGCAGTGTGAATTGTGTTTATCCAGTATGTATTCCTGTGGGTTTTTGGGTCTGCGCTGCAGTGTAAATTGTGTTTATCCGGTATGTATTTCTGCAGGTTTTTGGGTCTGCGCTGCAGTGTGATTTGTGTTTATCCAGTATGTATTTCTGCAGGTTTTTGGGTCTGCGCTGCAGTGTGAATTGTGTTTATCCGGGATGTATTTCTGTAGGTTTTTGGGTCTGCGCTACAGTGTGATCTGTGTTTATCCAGTATGTATTCCTGCAGGTTTTCTGGTATTACCCGCTCCATGCTGCAGGGTGTGAACACTCGTCTAGTGGACGTTCAGTCTAAACTGCTGGATCTGCTGCCAGCAGACGCTGTTTTGGTCGGACACTCGCTGGATAACGACCTTCGTGCACTCAACGTAAGAACTCAGCACTGTCTGGTTCCCCAACATGAGCACTATAAAATTAGCTCAGACTGATGATCACGGTATTAAAGCAGAAACAGAGCTCTGCACACGAGAAGCCACTCAAACACAACCCTGGCGTAGTGTGAACGCTGCACGCTGACTGTAACTCAGCTACAGATAAATCTGCTGTTATTCTAATTTAGAGTGATGGTTAAATCTGTCTGTGTGGATTCATTCAGGACTCAGCAGGAGACACAGCACAGCAGAATTAAGAAATTAGTGGAATTATTAAACTAATCCAGAATTAACTGCTCAGAACTTCGCAGGAACAAAAGTACTATCAACTTTATTTGAACTTTATTGGAACTTTATTTGATTAAACACTAACACTATTAAATACTAGCCTATGTGTTTATACCAATACTACAACTATACTAGTACTACTAATAAAAATAAAAGTAACAATAATAAGAATAATAATGATAATAATTAAGTAATAATAGTAGTTTTCATTATTATCATCAGTAGTAGTAATAACTGTAATTAGGGCTGGGCAGTATGACAAGATATACCACTTTCATGATAAATTAAATCACAATACAATACAGTATGCTTTTGTGGGTATATTTTCTACATCATCAGTGCTTGTAGAGAACTGACCAACTGCATGTTTCATTATAAAGAGCAAAATTAGTCCAATTGAACTGGATTTAGTGACAAATACTGAACTGTATTTACAGTTTTTGATAGTAATTTTTAAAATGTAGAATTTTTTTGTTCTCAGTTCCAACTGATCAGGCAAAATAAATATCATGATATATTATGAACATTTCATGAAGTGTCGCAGTATTACATTTTTGCCTGTAACGCGTTATCCTGAACTCTGGTTAGCAGTACTATGAACATACTCAATACAGGATGAGATGCAGCTCAGGAAACCATATTTTACTGTAGCCCAGTGTTTGTGTCCTCCACATCACACTGTGTCCAATAGATGTGTTTATATGTTTTTGTTTGCATTTACATAAAAAATCTAATGAAACTTTGTGTGTCTGCAGTTGATTCACCCCCACGTAATCGACACTTCACTGCTCTATCGCAGAGAGTTCGGACAGAGATTCAAACTGAAGCATTTAGCACAGATCATCCTCAAGTAAGTACATCATCGCATACATATATATATATATATATGCATTTATTTATTTATTTATTTATTTATTGTATATGGTATGCAAATGTTTTAAGCACCAAGAATTTCTTATTTTTTTAAAAATAGTAGCTGATATCTTGTGAGCTGGTGTGAAGAACAAAGATGGTTCCAGATTTCTGTTCCAGCCTCACTTGGATTTAGTAAATTCCATCAGCAGCTCCTGATTTAACATAATGAAGTATTGATTAGATAAAGCAGGTATTGGATGATATATATATATATATATATATATATATATATATATACTGAACTTCCTCGGGGAGAGGGCTGGAAATGGATAAAAAACACGCTGACACAAGGTCACTACTTATTTTATTAATGTTCTTCATGTTTATTGTATTATTTGTGTTTTTGGGCTGAATCTTTCTGTAGTTCTGTAGTTTGGGTTAATAAATAATGGACTGCACAGTATTTTAAATATTTACTCTGTGTGTCTATATGAGGAGAGAGATTCAGAGTGAAGACAGAAGAGGTCATGACCCCTGTGAGGATGCACGCGCTGCTTTGGAACTCGCTCAGTATTTTATCAGCAAGGGACCAAGACAGGTACAAAAAACTACACTACCCACAGTCCTCACTGTCTCATTGTCACAGAGGCCTACAGTACCCACAGTTCCTCTTACATCAGCCTACACTAACTGCATTAATTCAGCCTACACTACCCAGACTCCCTTTTCATTCAGCCTACACTACCCACAGTCCCTCTTCATTCAGCCTACACTACCCACAGTCCCTCTTCATTCAGCCTACACTACCCACAGTCCCTCTTCATTCAACCTACACTACCCACAGTCCCTCTTCATTCAGCCTACACTACCCACAGTCCCTCTTCATTCAGCCTACACTACCCAGACTCCCTCTTAATTCAGCCTAAATTGCCCACAGTCCCTCTTAATTGTTTCTCTGTCTCTCTCTCTCTGTCTCTCTCTCTCTCTCGTTCTCTCTCTCTCTCTCTCTCTCTCTCTCTCTGTATCTCTGTATCTCTCTCTCTCTCTTTCTCTCTATCTCTCTCTCTTTCTCTCTCTCTCTCTCTCTCTCTCTCTCTCTCTCTCTCTCTCCCTCTCTATCTCTGTGTCTCTCTCTCTCTCTTTCTCTCTCTCTCTCTTTCTCTCTCTCTCTCTCTCTCTCTCTCTCTGTGTCTCTCTCTCTCTCCCTCTCTCTCTCTGTGTCTCTCTCTCTCCCTCTCTCTCTCTGTCTCTCTCGTTCTCTCTCTCTCTCTCTCTCTCTCTCTCTCTCTCTCTCTCTCTCTCTGTGTCTCTCTCTCTCTCCCTCTCTCTCTCTGTGTCTCTCTCTCAGGTTGTGGAGGCCCATCTGGAGGATCTGTGGGGAATGTGTCCTACAGCTCCTGTTAACGGATCTCTAAACGGATCATTACACAACAACAGAACAAGGTCAGTAACGCAGCTCTAGGTCAGTAACGGTAAATGATGGTCAGTAATACGGTCAGTAGTGGTCACTAATATGGCAAATGATGGCCAGTTAAACAGTCGGTAGTGATCACTAAGATGATGAAGTTCATGATGGTCAGTAGTATGGTCAGTAGCCATCACTAAGATGGTAAATGATGGTCAGTAGTATGGTCAGTAGCCATCACCAAGATGGTAGATGATGGTCAGTAGTATAGTCAGTAGCCATCACCAAGATGGTAGATGATGGTCAGTAGTATGGTCAGTAGCCATCACCAAGATGGTAGATGATGGTCAGTAGCCATCACTAAGATGGTAGATGATGGTCAGTAGCGATCACTAAGATGGTACATGATGGTCAGTAGTATGGTCAGTAGTGGTCTGTAATCATGTAATCATGGTCAGTAAAATAGTCAGTAGTCAAATAGTCTGTAATCTGGTAAATGATGGTCAGTAAAATGGTCTGTACTATGGTCTTAATACTCCGTTCTTTCTCTCTCTCACCAGCCCTCTCAGGTTTGGCCACGCCCTTCACAAAGCTGGCCAATCAGCTCTCTTCCTGGGCAGATCAGATGTGATGGATGGCGTCTCGTCCAGTCAGCTGTGGCGCGGTCATTACTGCAGCACGGATAAAGAGGTGTGACCACACTGTCACTGTAACAATTTAATCTCTTACTTTATCTCTCCTTCTCCACATATATGTGGCAGTTCAGCCCACAGTTAAGCCCCGCCCACTCAGCTTACAGCTAAACTGTCTCTCTGTCTGTCTGTCTGTATCTGTCTGTCTGTAGGTGGTGTCTGTGTTTAAGCGTGTATCTCAGTCTTACTCTCTCAGTGTTCTCCAGTTCTCCTCCTTGAGTGAGATACTGAGGCAGACTCCAGCAGGGGGGCCGGCGGGACCACCTTCAGCAGGTACTCAGTTGAGTCTCCCTGTTCCTCAGACTCTCCAAACTGCTCTTTTATTCACTGTTCTTCATGAATCAGTGCAGACAGGGGCTGAAAGCGCTCCTCTCGCCCGCTTCACGTGTGTCTAGATCACGAGTGTGGAGCTCGCTTTAGGTCCAGGCCTCATTACACTCAGTCCAGACTCAGTCCAGACTCAGTCCAGACTCAGGTGGGATCTTTGAGCAAAGGACAGCATTTATACAAGTACATTAGGGTTGATCTTCAAACAGAAGAGCGCAGTACAGTCCTGTTTGATGTGTCAGTTCATAGATATACACCTACAGATGCCGCGTTGTCTGTTGTTCTCTATGTGAGGCGGTACGTCTGCACGTCCGCCATGTTGGAGAGGTCCAGATCCGCTTGTGAACAGATTCACTTGTATTGAGAGACGATGAGTCTCAGGATTAAATCAGCCACAACTTCCTTATTACTCAACCGATTTTCACCAAATCTGTTTTAGTTATAATCATCAGACACAGATTAATCCAGGCTGCGCGGATCTGCTCTCGGTAGCTTTTACTACTTTAATAACTGATCGGGCTAATTAGCCGTCCGGACCAGCAGAAAAGTATTCAGTCTGCACCTGACGTTAAAAACCGAGTTTAGCGTGAGAAACACAATCAGACACATCAGCAAATCATCAATGTGTGAATCACTTCTAATCTTAATACACATAAAAATAAAATAAACCCCCAAAACACAGTAAGAAGGACGGAGCTAAGGTTGGCTTCCTATTCGCCAGCTTCTTGTTCAAGTTTTCCCGTTCCACCTTAAATGGTGC
Source organism: Colossoma macropomum (assembly GCF_904425465.1). Taxonomy (NCBI): domain Eukaryota; kingdom Metazoa; phylum Chordata; class Actinopteri; order Characiformes; family Serrasalmidae; genus Colossoma; species Colossoma macropomum. The sequence goes on from NW_023494808.1 coordinate 800,659, forward strand.
AGCGGTCACTTTCTGGTGCCTGAAGCTGCACCATTTAAGGTGGAACGGGAAAATTCGAACAAGAAGCTGGCGAATAAGAAGCCAACTTCAGCTGCGTGTAAGAAGGTGCTAACGCTAATCTATTATGAATATCTACATGGATTAAGGAATGTTATAACTTACCTACAAAGCTTTAATCATCACCGTAAATAAATCACTACTACATTAAGTTAAGATCCTGAATAGACTATTAAATGAAATGAGCTTCATATAAAACCAGAGGAAAAACAATCACATCAACAGGTTCTCTGTGCCTCATTAACCACACGGCCATATCTACACAAACACCACACAAACAATACGCATCACACAGACATGAGTGTGGATCACTGCGTTCCCTCCGTTATATAATCCTGTCCCACTTTCTGAGTGTGATATTCCTGAAATAGTGTAATTTTGGCGCCTGGCTGAACCCAACGCAGCATCTATGTATGAATATCTATGTGTCAGCTATGATGTTAGTTTATCTGCTATCTAACATCATAGCTGACGTTAGCTAGCAGAGAATCACTCTGATTCAGAGCGGTTTGGTGTGAAATGGTTCAGATGTCTTTACAGTGGTGGTGATAGGAACCAGGGGTCGCCATGACTACAACACAAATATAGACATTTTATTTACTGTCCAGAACCACCAGTGAACCTACACGAGTCTTCTGAGTTTATATGGAATGTTGATGATGAAAATAGTGGAAAACCTGAAATAATAAGTTTTCTTTGGGGACTATTTTGCCTCACAGCGCCCTGCATGTATCCCTCCACCATGAATGGAGTTTAAGTTCTCTAAACTATCATAAAACAGTGTCTCAGTCATCAGGCAGTGAATTCATAACCATTTCATGTAGGAACTTTCTGTGAGGAGCTTTTAGAGGTGGACGTCTGGTTCCTATCACCACCACTGTGAACAGTTCTGACTCGGTAAGATTATCTAGAACAGAGAGGTTCAGAGTGGTTTGGTGTGAAACGCTCTGTTCTAGATAATCTTACCGAGTTACTGGTTACATCTTAACCACTTAATTATGCAGAAAACTTTAAAAATTACCCTTTTACATATTTTGTTTGCTCTTTTTAGATGGCGGACAGGTTAAGACAGATGTGCGTGTTGTTTGTGGGTCCGTTCCCCTCTGACTTCACAGAAAGGAGAATACGCTCACTGCTCAGGCAATACGGAGACCTGCGGTCAGTCAGATTACTGCAGAAAACGCACGTGGTGAGAACACAAACACCGGTCAGAAATACAATGGCTGGCCACGTCATCACGTCCACCTCCTTATCAGCTCCACTTACTATATAGGTGCACTTTGTAGTTCTACAGTTACAGACTGTAGTCCATCTGTTTCTCTGATACTTTGTTAGCCCCCTTTTACCCTGTTCTTCAGTGGTCAGGACCCCCATGGACCCTCACAGAGCAGGTACTATTTGGGTGGTGGATAATTCTCAGCACTGCAGTAACACTGATGTGGTGGTGGTGTGTTAGTGTGTGTTGCGCTGGTCTGAGTGGATCAGACACAGCAGTGCTGCTGGAGTTTTTCAACACTGTGTCCACTCACTGTCCACTCTATTAGACACTCCTACCTTGTCAGTCCACCTTGTAGATGTAAAGTCAGAGATGATAGCTCATCTGCTGCTGCACAGTTTGTGTTGGTCATCCTCTAGTCCTTCATCAGTGGTCACAGGACGCTGCCCACAGGACGCTGTTGGCTGGATATTTTTGGTTGTTGGACTATTCTCAGTCCAGCAGCGACACTGAGGTGTTTAAAAACTCCAGCAGCACTGCTGTGTCTGATCCACTCAGACCAGCGCAACACACACTAACACACCACCACCACGTCAGTGTTACTGCAGTGCTGAGAATGACCCACCACCCAAATAGTACCTGCTCTGTGAGGGTCCATGGGGGTCCTGACCACTGAAGAACAGGGTAACAAAGTATCAGAGAAACAGATGGACTACAGTCTGTAACTGTAGAACTACAGAGTGAAACTATACGGTCAGTGGAGCTGATAAAGTGGACAGTGAGTGTAGAAACAAAGAGGTGGACTTGATATAGTTCAGCTGATGCCAGTGACCTTTAGAAAAGACCTGATCTTTTCTGTGGACTGTGTTTCTCTCTGTAGCTGTACGCTGTAGTCGAGTTTCAGCAGCTGGAAGGAGCTCAGCTCGCCCTTCAGTCTCTGAATGGTCACCAAATAAACAACAGACCAGTAAAGGTGAGTAACAGACACACAGTCATATGAGTGTTTGTGTTTATGTAATGTTTCTCTGTCTCAGTGATGTTTAAAGGCTGTATATAATGTGTATGTAATGTACAGTGTTGGATATAATGGTCACTATAATATTTGAATATTGAGACGTTGCCGATGTTGTTTACAAGTTATGTAATAGCCTGAATATTACATTGTCAGTTTTGTTTAAATGTGGTATCGTGGTGTAGCGCGGCCTGTGTTACCTCAGGAGGAGGAAGGACACTTCTGCCTCAGTGGCTTCTAAACTAGGCTTTTCAGTCCTTTTCAGCTCGCCAGTCCTTTTTTTGCTGTGGGTCGTCCCTCTCTCTCTCTCTCTCCCTCTCTCTCTCTCTCTCTCTTTCTCTCACTCTCTCTCTCTCTCTCTCCCTCTCTCTCTCTCTCTCTCTCCTCTTGCTCTCTCGCTCTGCTCTTTTTAAAGGCTGCCAAAGCCAAATTCAGCGGCGCTGGCTTTCATTAAGGGCAGTGTGAGCCCCTGAGAGAGGGAAAGAGAGTTCACTGTTGCGCTCCTGCTCCAAAGCTCGGCCCCCCCGGATCCGTCAGGTCTATCAGAGTGTCCTTGCTGTGGGACCGGAGGCGATGCCCAGGATACAGGGCTCGGGACTCGGGCGCCACCCCCCCCCAGCCCTTGTGGTTGTCATTCTCCTCTTGCGGTCATCGCGGGCTGTCGTCTGTGGTCAGGGTTCGGGCCCTGCCTTTCTACCGGTTCTTGCGGCTGTTAATGGAGCCCGGGGAGCTCCTGACACAAATCGTCACAGTAACATTGTTTAGATGCCATGAAATGGTCACTGTAACACCCTTTGAATGTTACAGCATTGCTAATGTTGATTGACTGTTGTGCAGTGGTTACTGTAACTTGGTTTGAACATTGTTACTTTGTTCATATTGTTTAAATGTTGTCATGGTCACTGTATCATTATGTGTAACAGTCACTGTGACTCCATTCAAAGGTTGTGACGTTATCGTTGTTATTGTTCGTGTAACGGTCACTGTGACACCATTTAAAGGTTGTGACGTTGTTATCGTTGTTATTGTTCGTGTAACGGTCACTGTGACACCATTTAAAGGTTGTGACGTTGTTATCGTTGTTATTGTTTGTGTAACGGTCACTGTGACACCATTTAAAGGTTGTGACGTTGTTATCGTTGTTATTGTTTGTGTAACTGTCACTGTGACACCATTTAAAGGTTGTGACGTTGTTAACGTTGTTATTGTTTGTGTAACGGTCACTGTGACACCATTTAAAGGTTGTGACGTTGTTAACGTTGTTATTGTTCGTGTAACGGTCACTGTAGGTCCAGCGGCCGGTCAGCGAGTTGACTCTGGACCTGGAGGCGTCTCTAGCGGACCTGCAGAACGATGTTTTGAATGATCGCGTGATTTACGTGGGTGGCCTCTCTTCACGGCATCATCGCCATGACAACCTGCTCCAGACCTTCAGCCCTTTCGGCCCCATTCATGACATCATCACACCTGCAGAGGACTCTGGGAAACGACGGAGGCACGCCCGCATCAGTAAGTGAGTTTGATTGTTTAAATGAGCAGCGCAGTGTCAGAAACGATCGTAGAACAGTGACTTAGTGTAAATGGTTAAATGTCGTTCGTCTCCATTGTGGGGTTTTTTGCTGAAGCAGATCAAAGCAGAAATGAAACTTCAGGTACTCCATTAAAGAGCCCAAGAGCCCATGTCCTACATTCTTCTTCTATTTATTTCCCACCCTGAGCTCTCTTTACAGTCTCCTCCGAAAGTATTGGAACGGCAGGGTCAATTAGGACTGAATTTCAGACAGTATCTATTACAGAATAACAGCTTCTAACTTATCCATCAGTGAGCCGCCTGGAAAATGCTGAGCAGAACGCCGGTGGACCACCAGCTCTGCCATCAGCGGACCGACAGCGGTCTATCAGGGTTTTTACTGGACAGTAACTGTAACAGTAGAAAAGTTCTCTTACTGGTAAACTGGTATGAAAAGTGCCCTGTTAATCTAGTTATTATTAGTAGTGCAGTTTTTCTTTAGTTTCAGTTTCAGTTTTAGATTTTAGTATTATTCACACACATCGCCCCCTGCTGTATATCTATCATACTAATCATAATGCTGTTCATTTTTAGTGTGTTTGGTCACATTTTTTCAATTGTGTTTATTTATGTAGATTTTGTTGATGATGATAACTCAGCTCTACACGCTGTAAAGGAGCAGGTAAACATAACCAGATCCCCTTTGTGTTGTTTTGTTTAGAGTTTGTCGGTGCTGAGGGCGTAGCGGCTGCAGTGGGTTCTCCGGTTCTGATTGGGAACCGGACGCTGAGCGTGTGTCGTGCTCTCACACCCCCTCACATGCACACCTGGACACACACCTGCCCCGTTACCACGGAGATGAATGGAGAAACGGCCAGGCCGGAGGAGCAGAGTGGAAACGAGGGGGCGGAGCTTAAAGGGCCCACCTGTTTGCAGGTGAGCAGATAAACATCAGATGCAGAATTCAGACCATGCGGTCTTAAGGGATGCCCTGTGTGCCTCTCCACCATGAATGGATTTAAAAAGACGGTTCAGAACCAAAGTTACCATAAAACAGCATCTCGGTCATCAGGCAGTGAATTCATAACCATTTCATGTAGGAACTTTCTGTGAGGGAGCTCTGAATGACTTTGTTTACATCTTAACTTTTAATTATTCAGGAAATTTATAAAACTTTGGTCTCACTAAAGCTTGTGAAAGCAATTCCAATGACAGTATCATATATCTGAGTTTGTGTGTATCAGTGTTACAGTATAGAGCTGCCGCCGCTGTTTTACATTCCTAACAACCACCTGGAACCTGCATAGGCTCACAGTCAGTGACATATCTAGAACCTACAGAAGGACTAGAGTGATGTTTTTGGTTCCACCCCACTGTAAATCAAAGCATGATTGGTTGATTCCTGTTAATTATGTTGGTAATTAATCTAACGTGTAAGGCTTTCAATCCAGCTCCTGAAGTCCTAACCAATGGGAGAGCAGCTCAGCTGTGTCTACCTAGATACCACAGAGAGAACAATCCTGATTGGACGATTTTCCTTTGGCCATTTCAAGAATTTAACAGCAGAATTTAAACCTAACAAATCAATGACTGTTTAAAAAGCACTAACAGACTGAAATCACTTCACACAGGTTTTATACTGATGTTTCTAATCAAACCTCTCTGATTACAGGACGTAGTGATGGAGAGTGTGATGAGGGAGATGGACAGAAAGGTGGGGAAGATGTTTAACGCTCTGGAGGAGAACACACTCAGCATCGTCATCCTACCAGGAACCATGAGGTCTGAATTACTTAAACTTAATTTCCATCAGTTTTTCAAAATTCCCCCATAATTCAGTGTGTGAGATGTAAACAGAGTGACTCAGAGTGGTTTGGTGTGAAATGGTTCAGATGTCTTTACAGTGGTGGTGATAGGAACCAGGGGTCGCCATGACTACAACACAGATATAGACATTTTATTTACTATCCAGAACCACCAGTGAACCTACACGAGTCTTCTGAGTTTATATGGAATGTTGATGATGAAAATAGTGGAAAATCTGAAATAATAAGTTTTCTTTGGGGACTATTTTGCCTCACAGCGCCCTGCATGTATCCCTCCACCATGAATGGGTTTTAAAACTACGTTTTCAAAAAATCTTTTCAAAACTAATAAAAATGTCTCTGACATCAGACAGCGTATTCATAACCAATAACCACCTTTATTTCTGCTTTAAGCCACACCCACTTTCAGCATTTCCGGTGAAAGCCACACCCACATCTTTTTTAAGTTCAAAAAAGTCAAGATAACCTTATTGGTACTGATATTAAAAAGGTCTATACGACAACCAGCCCTGCTTGTTAGCTACATTAGCCTCGAGTCTCCAGTGCTAACTTTAGACACCACATGTTTCTTGACTGATCCACTGCATTTTGGGATTTTGGGCTTCAAACTATCACTTTAAAGCTCTAACGTATTTTTGTCTGTTTCCTCAGTGGTGGTGTGGAATACTCCGGTTTGTGTTTCATCGACTTCAAGCGGACGTAGCCTCTTGAAAACGTCAAAACTGACCTTGATGCTGCTATATGATGTCACACACATGGATAGGCCTTTTTACTGCCAATTTACCCCAATTCCACCCACTGTCAAGCCTTCCCTCTGCAAGCTGGGAGGGTGAAGGTTAACACAGGCTTCTTCAGAGACACATGAAGCTCCACCACATCTTTTTAAACCACTGATAATGCAATGTCAACACGCTTGGAGGAGACTGCTAATTCTATTACATCAGCTAACAGACACCTGCGTTGGACTAACTTCATGCTGAGTGATGAGGGACCGCAAGGAGCATCCACAGAGAGCATGGGCAGATCACTTAGACTCCTGATTACGTATGGCTGTGGCATCACCAGGGATCAGCCAGCACCAGAACTTACTGTTCGTTCACATTAGCAGGTGACCAGTCATTTTCTACGGATGTAGGGGATCTGTAGCCGTGATTTAGTGACTAGTCGAGATTTTCTCAACTTTAAGTAAATTTTTTATGACGTGGAGAAGCGACAATTAAAATGACTGGCTCAAACAAATTCCTTGAACCAATCGTAGACACTGAGGTCCCCAGCATCTGCTATTGAAACTTTTTGTTCCTATATTTTTTAATACTGTATTTGGTATATACTGTATATAGTATGAAATATCCTACCAGCATCTTGTTCCTATTCCCAACAGAAACTTGTAAACTTACAACCGCGATCATATTTTAAATACAATGGCAATACATACATTAGATATTTTACAGTTTGATGTCGAGAGCGGGACACCGTATAACCCTGCGTTCACACTGGCGGTGACACAATGCGACAAGGTGGCCGGAGGTCATTCATTTTCATTGAGAACTGACGATTTCCACTGATAAGAGGCAGCACAAATGTTGGCAACAGAACAAAGTTGAGCAGCGTAACCCTAACTTTATGCAAATAAGGAGCGAAGCAGTGTGCCAGCTACCAATAGGAATTGAGCATTCAGCAGCATATTACACACTTTATCTACACTACTGTGAAACGCTACGCTTGTTACTGACTGCACAGACACAGGGATTAAATAAAAACACACAAGCGATTCCTCACCAGGATTTTTATTTTCAGTGAGCTGCATCTGATTTGTGTTTGGCGTCAGTGAAACCACGGCGAACAACGTCAGTTCGAGTTTAGAAACGCTGACAGGCGATGAGCGACCAACGATTTGGGCAAAAGAGGCAAAAAGTCGCTGCCGGTGTGAACGAAGGGTGAAGGGTGGCCTTGATTACTCACACAAGATAAACTTGCCGATATCAGTGATTTGTCATTTCCTAATGTGAATGTACAGTTAGATGGTTTCCCCATACAGGAGGCCTCTCTATAATGTTTTTATACCTCTTTGATACACAATGCAAAACTTTTAAATCACACAGTTTACACCAGACTGGAGCGCATCCATTTGAATAAGTGCTTTTACTGTTTTATGTACTTTACACTGGAGTTTGATGCCTCCGGCCTGAAAATCTCTCCAATGGTTGAGGTTACTGAGCTGTGTTAAATGTGTTGAAATGACATTGAAGGAATTTCTTTTCCTGGAAGTCAGCAACAGTGTTTCAGATTTAAAGAAGAAAAAAATTAGAAATCGATCCGTGTCTTGTTTATGTGGTTTCTCACAAATGTGTATAAATTAAGCCTCAGGTTTAAAGAAGGGGTTCCCAATCCCAGTCGTGGTGACGCTTTGCTCTGCTCCACACTCCTGACCCAGAGAGTTGGGTTGGGGATAATTGACAAGTAGAGAATCTGGGTTGAGGATTGTCTGGGACAGTTAAGGCCAAGAGATGTGTTTTTTTTTTAACTGGTTAAAAACAAAATTTAAATTAAAAGATTTGAGTTCAGGGCTGTTGGCCTGTTGGGAAGGTTATGAATGTGTGTTGGGGATTGTTGGGGACCGATAAATCGATTTGGATTGGGGATTGTCATGGAAGATCATGAATTGGGGCTAAGGATGCCCAGATCCAGAGACTGTTGGGCGATTTGGAGTGGGGACTGTCAAGGACAGTTAAGTGTAAAGGAATTGGGTTTAGGATCATCAGGGACAGTGAAGGGTGAGGGATGTGGGTTTGGGATTGTCAAGGACAGTTAAGGCTGAGTGTTTAGAGTTCATCAAGGACGGTTAAGTGTAAAGGATGTGGGCTGGAGAACGTCGGGGACGGTTAAGGGTGAGGGATCTGGGCTGGAGAACGTCGGGGGCGGTTAAGTGTAAAGGATGCGGGCTGGAGAACGTCGGGGGCGGTTAAGGGTGAGGGATCTGGGCTGGAGAACGTCGGGGACGGTTAAGTGTAAAGGATGCGGGCTGGAGAACGTCGGGGACGGTTAAGTGTAAAGGATGCGGGCTGGAGAACGTCGGGGACGGTTAAGTGTAAAGGATGCGGGCTGGAGAACGTCGGGGACGGTTAAGTGTAAAGGATGCGGGCTGGAGAACGTCAGGGGCGGTTAAGGGTGAGGGATCTGGGCTGGAGAACGTCGGGGACGGTTAAGGGTGAGGGATCTGGGCTGGAGAACGTCGGGGACGGTTAAGGGTGAGGGATTTGGGTAGGCATTGTCAGGGAAGGTTAAGGAATTTGGGTTTGGGATTTCTCAGATTTAAGGATATGGGTTGCAGATTTTCCCAAGATGGTTAATAGATTTGGGTTTGATGTCTTTCAAGTCATCAAATTCTCCCCTTTGCCCCAAACCGCCTGGTGGCTTTTGTTGCTAAAAAAAGTGGCCTTAAACTGCCTACTTTGACAAGAAGGGGCCATCTGGCTGGCCAACCACAGGCTGTTTGAGCTTTAGAGTTTGACTAACTTTTAAAATATACTGTGAACGTCAGACCAAGAAGTGATCGAAAAACCAGACATACTAAGAAACATTCTTTTATTTTTTCCTCCTCTCTGAAAGAGGACATGATCATACAAAAAAGAAAAATTAGACATAATCCTGTTGTTCTGATAAACATTCCACTTTTTTTTTTAAACCTGCAGCTGATCTGCTGAGTGTGGCAAAAAAACACATACAGAGACAAACAATTACATACAAAATATAAAGAAAAATCCATAATTCTCACAGTGGGGAATAAATAGAGATGTTCTAAGTGGCAGCGTTTGCTAAAAGGGGCAAAGTTAGGTTATTCTAAAGGGAGAACGCTACACATTTAAAAGAAAGTCAAAATGTAACCAAAAGAAACAAAACCAAAACAACCTAACCATATTTAAAAATTACCTATAAATCATGACCACATCGGAAAGAAAGAGGGAGAGGCGCACATACATTCACACGACACTTAAACCGACAAAACGTTAAAACATACTGCACACGTTACACGCAAACTAACTTAAGCTAACTACGTTTCCCATCACTCCCTCTCTTTCACATACTTGTGTCAGAAAATTAATTGCTGGCAGGTTGTAAACCGTGTTTGTTGTGTTAAAGCGGCAAGAGTTTCACTTTCAGCACCTGCGTACAGTTATAAGAGATTCTACAGAGCTCAGACTTTACGCACTCCTTACGAAGTCCCTGTGATCCGTCATGCAGAGGGATGCAGAAGGACGAACAGAATGAGAGTTGGTATCTTTGCTATGCCACAGGGTCGTATGGCTTTGGGTTATGTGTTTAAGTGCAGTCCGACACAGTCTCCTCTGATTGGCTGTAGGGTAGGTGTGGTCTCAGACGGCCTCCTCTGATTGGTTCTCAGATAGAAACCGCTGATTGGCTAGTGCTACCAAACTTGAGGGACGTCAAACAGTCCTGTAGAGGTGGCCTGAGAACCTGAGCGGAGAAGAAATAAAGTAAAGACAGACATTAGGCTGTTTTCAGCTACCAGTGGGGACCCAACAGGGCCTTCTAGCTTTTTTTTAATCATTACGCATTCAAACTTTAGAGACATTAGTATTTCAGAGGCTAAATCAATTACATTTAGATGAAAAATACAGAGAAACAAGAATTCAGTCCTCTAAAAACGGTATGATAAATTCAAGGTTGAGTCAGATTTTTAAAAATTCAATGCTTAATACCTTTTTAGTGCAACAATATTTCCACCGCACAGCAACACATGTATATGGTATGTATTAAATATCAATTTTAATCAAATTTAATTGTTTTATATATTTATCTTTTTTAAATCTACACAATCTTTGAGACTGCACAGTCCTACACTGTCTTTTTAGTACACTGGACATTTTCTTGGTTGATGGACTATTCTGGAGTACTTTAATATACGACAGTCCATTTCTCAACGCAGTCTTCAGGCATCATCTCCGTTTAATTAGGGACATCCTGGCTTATATTTCACCCCCGATCTGATCACAGTCCTTTAATATTAAGTATGAGCCAATACTGAGTCCAATCTGCTGTAATACTGCTGCACAGCTTAGTCAAAATAAAGCTACTGTGACAGTTAATGCTCCAGTAAAACCAGTTTCAGTGCATAATGTGACATTCTGGACTGATCAGTTTTGATTTTTTAGCCTACGTTTTTTTAAAATGACCATTTGTGTGTTTAATATTGGCTCATGATCAAACCTGATTGACTGACTGATGATTTTTCCTACCAGTTACTTTAATATTCTGCAGCCCTTAATTTGGTCCATCCCTAAAAGCAACACCTAATAGTTTAAAAACAAAAGATGTTTTCAGGGGTTTTAAACCTTATATTTTTAAATGTTTATTTTAAGACTTTAAGGATCCATGGAAATCCCTGAAATTGTGCTTAATGTTGACCAGACACATGAACTAACAATGTAGAAATGTCTTTTGGTTAAATCATCCTAACAAACAAACCAGTCGAGTTAACAGGCTACTTCAGATGCACATTCATATGTATCACACTTCTGGATCTAAACTAGTGGAATCTGCTGCCATTCACCGCTTTTCTTACCCTGACTCTGATTGGTTGGCAGCTCTGGCCAGGCGTCGGCTTCCTCAGACCCCGCCTCTCCCTGGGCTGGGCTGGTAGACGCTGCACCTTCTCCTGGCCTGAATGAGCAGAATTAAAACAGAGGTTAAAACTGAGGCACTGCTTTAGTTTTAGCATAGGAGCTACAAGGCTAATGTAGCTAACAGATAAAGAAACTAATTCATCACATTTGCCTTGACCGTATTCGTATTTGAGACTGTAGAAATACTGAAGTTTTCCTGCAAAGAACGCTGTAGATCAGGAATTACAGAGAGGAGCTGTTACACATACTGAGCTTTGAGCCAGCTGTCCGTCGTCGAGTCCACAGCATCAGCGTACGTCTGACCACATCCGCCACTCGCTCCAGCTGAAGAACATACATCATATGTATAACATTATAAGGTAATCATTACTGCTGTGTTTTCATAGTGCCTCTTTAAAAATTAGTATTTTAAAAATAGATATTTACTACTAATATTATATCTCTGTTGGAAGAAAGCCTCATATCTCCAAAATAGTAACTTTACAAGAGAACAAAAAAACTTCCTTAACTTATAAAGGAAGTTAAATGTAAAAAAGATATTTTTCCAAATAATTTTGGATGATTTCTGTTATTCAATTAATCAAGAAATTTGAACACAACATAAAGGGCAACTTGAATCTAAAAACAACTAAAACTGAAATGCAAGATTTTTGTTCCCACAGCAACGAGATACATTCACACAAATAAATAAATGAATGAATAAATAAAGTGATCTTGTGTGTCAGTGCGCGTTTAACCATTTCCTGCCCTCCCTGCAAAAAAGCCCAGTATTAACTGTAGTTAAATAGCTGCTTCTTCTCATCAGTACTTCAATATGTCAAATCAGGTGATGCTAAAGGAGTTTAATGAAATGTGATTTATAAAATCTGATAAATCCAGGAGAAATCTAGTTTGAAGAGCACATTTGGTTTTAGATATCAACTTTTCAAAATATAAAATTCGTATTTTTGCTGTTTTTGCCTATTTGAAATATATAGAAAAAGCATTGTTGCTGCAGAGATAAATTAGATGAGATATAAAAAAACATCCACTTTACCATCTGTTTTAACCTTCTTTGTGTAGTGACTCCAGTTGCTATCGGCGACGCCGCTGAAGTCAGAGGTTTGATCTTCCTGAGTGGGGCTGATGCTCCTCTTCCCCGTCAGCGACCTACACAAACACTTCAGTTAAAAAACCTGCACTTTTAATCAAACATCACATTATTACAATCCAAACACAGCTGCCATCTGAGCACTGTAATACGAGTAACTGATAGCAGATGAGCTTCAGTGTGGAGGTATAGAGCAGTGAATTTGCTCTAATTAAGGCCACGCCCACTTTATAGCCATTTATCTCAAAAACGAACGAGTACAAAGTCTACTGGGCAGAAGGACATTTCCAGAAAATATCACAAATCTGAGATGGCCAGTGCTGACTGTGGTGATCTGAGGGAGAATTTACTCATTATTTATTTACAGTTATTTTGACCTCACCTGTTGTGCATGTGGCTGCACGTAGACGAGGTTGTCATGGCAGCGGCCCTGTAGGAGGTGTTGGCCCACCCGTCCTCAGCCCACTTCTTGTTTGTGTTCGTGTTTTTCTGTTTGGACTGTATGTAATCGGCGTACGTCTGGATCCGGTAGCTCTCCGCGTACTGACTGGTGTTCATCGCTATGAATTAAACACGTTTAAACAGATTAACAGAAAACCAGAGATCAAAGCTCACTTTAATATTCTCTGAAATGAAACCCAAAACAGTAAAAATGACACTGTATGTAAATACGGTAACCGTACCGATCTGCACCTGCTCCAGCTGGCTGAGAGAAACAAACGCCGATGTGTCGTCAATCCACGACACCTGGATGTTACCTGAAGGTTACAGGAGATGCACAGGTCATCAGGAAAAGTACATAAAAACATAAGTCAAGGTCCGACATTAACGACTGCCAGGGAGTTAAAACAGCAGCCCTGAAAATCGATGACAACAACACAAGTTTTGATAGCGAACAGTCTCCGTATTCAGCCCGATTACACAAACACCACTCACCACACAAAAGTGGTCTAATCCAGCTGTGTGCTGAATGAAATCTATCCAAACGTGTTTGTTAATAATAAGGACTTCATTTTTCAGACTGTGATCTGTGTTTAATACATTACAGTCACAGTAAGATACTGAGTGGTAGCGCCTAACGCATCTGGTTTGCGGGAGCCTGTGGCCTTTAGTCTGTAGCTTTGCAGGTTTTAATAATATAGTTTATAATTAAAAGTTTGTGCTTTATGCTTTTACTAAAGTTCAGGTATCATGACAACTCTTAGGTGCTCCTGGTTTAGAGCCATTTAAAACAGAGAAGCCTGACTAAAAAGCACTGAAGTAGCAACTGGCAGCATAACAGGACCAAACTCAACCAATTTATATTTAAAAAGAAGTGCTGACCATCTACACTATATGGACAAAAGTACTGGGACACGCCTCTTAATCATTGAATTCAGGTGTTTCATTCAGTCTCGTTGCCACAGGTGTATAAAATGAAGCACCCAGCCATGCAGCCTGCCTTTACACATTTTACTGAATTAGAGTGTGGCGCTGTAATAGATGCCACCATTACAACAAGTCAGTTTGCGAAATTTCTTCCTCCTAGATTTTCAACGATCAACTGTGAGTGGTATTATTGAATAAAGCGTTTAGGAACCACAGCAGCTCAGCCACGAAGTGTCAGACCACATAAAGTTACAGAGCGGGTCGCCGAGTTCTGAGAAGCACAGAGCATAAGAGTCACCAACGCTCTGATCAATAACTGCAGGGTTCAAACCTCCTCTGGCATCAACATCAGCACAAAACCTGAACCAGGAGCTTCATGGCAGGGTTTTCATGGCTGAGCAGCTGCATACAAGCCTTACATCAAGCACAATGCCAAGCATCAGATGGAGCGGAGTAAAGCGCCGCCACTGGACTCTGGATCAGTGGAAACGTGTTCAGTGGAGTGACCAATCAGCTTCTCTATCTGATGTTGAGTCTGGGTTTGGTGAATGCCAGGAGAGCGTTACCTGCCTGACTGCACTGTGCCAGCTGTAAAGTTTGGTGGAGGAGGGATGATGATATGGGGCTGTTTTTCAGGGGTTGGTCTAGTACTTCAGTACCAAGACATTTTGGACAACTGAACACTTCCAACTTTGTGGGAACAGTTTGGGGAAGAACCTTTCCTGTTCCAGCATGACTGAGCCCCAGTGACCAAAGCAGCTCCATAAAGGCCTGACTGGGTGAGTTTGGTGTGGAAGAACTAGACTGGCCCTCACTGAGTCCTGACCTCAACCCCATCCAACACCTTTGGGATGAACTAGAACAGAGATTCTCCAACATCTCGTCCAGCATCAGTGTCTGACCTTATAAATGATGAATGGACAAGTTCCAGACACTCTCCAAAATCTTGTAGAAGCTTCCCAGAAGAGTGGAAGCTGTTAGAGCTGCAAAGGGGGACCAACTCCATATTAATGCTCATAGGTTTAGAATGGGATTCATAAAAGCTCCTGTAGGTGTGATGTGGAGGTGTCCCAATACTTTGGACTATACAGTGTATGTTACATATATACGTATTAGCAACCACTTGGGATAACATAGCATGAATGAACGCTGACCAGTGTTTGAATGAACGCTGTATGAAAACCGTGCACTGTTCTTGTAAATGCCTGTAACATTTTGTGACTCCAGCTCAAAAACGGATCTGTGAAAAATGGTACAAAACTGTGTAGAATAATAATGTGAAGCCAACTTAATAGTACAGTGTAGGTATGTGTTACCGAATGCGCTGAATAGCTGGTACAGGTCACTCGTCTTCCATTCTTTAGGGAATGTAACGTACAAGACATGATCTCTCTTCGGCTGCACTGAAACACAGAGTTTGAATATGTGTCAGCGCACACGTGTACATATATACATACACACTAATTAATACATACACACACACACACTAATATATATATATATATATATATATATATATATATATATATATATATATATATATATATATATATATATATATATATATATATATATATACACATACATACATACATACACACACACACATACATTATACTTACAGTCTGGTCCGCTGATGTTCAGGTAAGGGATGTCAACCACTCGCATGAGGAACAATCTAGGAAAAACACAAAAGAAAATAACTGCAGTCTATATTTGCTGCCGATTACAACATGACTGTTAATGATATTGTCAAGGTGACTTTCATAAACGGCTCCAACCAGTCCCACAGTGGTGGGACCACCAAACCTCCAAAAATAATTTCTTTTAAATCTACCTTTCCAACACTGCAGAGAGCTAATGGAGCAACGGAAACTTTACAAATTACCCAATGCTAAATATCAGCTAATGTAGCTGGTCTCAATTTAGTTTAAGTTGTAACACTAGCTAAGAAAACCAGCTAGCTATACTAGCCTAGCCCTTTGCCCAATGGATTGCTGCCTTAAAGTGGATGCAGAGCAAACTCAGCCCCACAAAGCTAACTGTAAGCGAGCTAGCTTCTGTGTTGTGGATGTGAACCGTGCTCCGAGTCTCACTTGTTGTAGAAGGGCTCGATGAGTTTGGAGCGAGCAGAGATGTGAGCTCTGGGAGGAGTGAGGAACGAACCTGCAGACAGAAACAGACACAAACGTTAAATGAACATCTCACACGCTTTACTTTAAGGCTGCACTTACATGGTAGAACCTTCACACAAATTTAAAACTTAAAACCTAAACTAAATTTCACTTCAGATTCCTACAGGCAAAGCAGGAGCACCAGCCTCATATTTACAATTTATCCTTAAATCTGGCTCACAGAAAAAAAAAAAAAAAATCATCTAATTAAATTTTGCCTACCCCTGAACATAACGTAACTTTTCATTTAGACTGATTGTTAATAAGTTCTTTGACTTTTCTCTCAGGACACAGGAGACAACTTCACTTAGCACATGCAGTCTTACCCAGGTAGTTGGCCATGGAGATGAAGCAGAGGCCAGTGATGTAGGCGTCGTATCCGGCCTCATGGAGCTGTTCAGCTGCAGTGTCGTAACACTGAAATCCCTCAGAACACTCTACACACAAAACAGAGACTGAATCAGAACACAAAACAACCCACACCCACACACCACCCTTTTGGGCAGCAGCTTTCAGATGGTCCAAGCTGGCCTGTGATGGTCATTAGCCAGTATTTATTAGTTTAAGATGCTCAAGGTGGTGGGCAAAAACAACATGGTTAAGATGGTTTAGCTGCCAGTAAGACCGGCTTGGTCAAATGGTCAAATGGTCAAACAGGTCATGCAGGTAGACCAGCTCGGGCAAGTTGGTCATGTTGATAGACCTACTCTGTCAAGAAGGTCACGTTAGCAGACCTGCTTGGTCAAGAGGCTCAAGCAGATCATGTCATTAAACCAGCTCAGTCAAGCAGGTCATGCAAGTCATGTTGGTAGACCTGCTCAGCCAAGATGGTCAAGCAGGTCACATTAGTAGACCAGATCAGTCAAGCAGGTCATTCAGGTAGACCAGCTCTGTCAAATGGTCAAGCAGGTCATGCAGGTAGATCAGCTCAGTAAAGCTGGTCATGTTGGTAGACTTGCTTGGTCAAGGTTATATTGATAGACCAGCTCGGTCAAGCAGGTCACGTTGGTAGACCAGCTCGGTCAAGCAAGTAACGTTGGTAGACCAGCTAGGTCAAGCAAGTCACGTTGGTAGACCAGCTAGGTCAAGCAAGTCACGTTGGTAGACCAGCTAGGTCAAGCAAGTCACGTTGGTAGACCAGCTAGGTCAAGCAAGTCACGTTGGTAGACCAGCTTGGTCAAGATGGTCAAGCAGGCCACATTAGTAGACTAGCTCAGTCAAGCAGGTCATCTTGATAGACCAGCTCGGTCAAGAGGGTCAAGCATATCATGTCAGTAGACCAGCTTAGTCAAGCTGATCATGTTGGTGGACCAACTTAGTCAAGCTGATCTTGCTAGTAGAGCTGCTCAGTCATGCTGGTCATCTTGGTAGACCGGCTCTATCAAGAGGGTCAAAAAGAAAGGGTTAGGTTCACGTAGCTAGACTAGAGCTTCTTACCAACTTTTGGAGCTTTAAAGGGTTTGTCCTTCAACTGCTTCTCCAACTCGGCCAGAGATGTGTTTGTGATCAAGTCCTGAAGAGGGGAAACAAAAACAGGTGCACAGTTATTGGGACAAATGCACTAAACAACTGTATCATTTCATCTTTAAGTACTATAATTACAGGTTAATCTGGTTTCCTCCAGTCTACACTACCTTGAACGGTTGTGTTGATGCCATCAGCTTAGTGTCCAGAAGCCTGAAAGCCAAATAAAAACAGGTAAACAGGCAACGTGAACTCAAATATGCATGTTTCTGTGGATGAAAAGCTGAGCCAGCAACTGGAAGGTTGTGGGTTCAAAACCCAGGATTGACTGGATAAACCCGATTGTGCCATGTTGGGTAAGACGAAATATGAACTTTGCTACAGGTAAACTAACACGGCTGCGAGCTGAATTGTGATTAGACTGACAGCCTCCTTAAAAACTGCACAAACCAGCAACTTTGCTAGTGTAGCAGCCCTCAGGCTACACTGCTCAACATGACCAGACTGAAATTGGTTTTCACCTCTTTTAATGCTCTTCTGGTCATCCTTGAATAAGACAAACCACAGAGATACGACCAACAAGCAGCTCTACTGAACATGTGCATATTATCAGTGCCAGAGAGTAAATTTTATTGTTTTTAAATGTTATTTTAGTACAGACTCAGCTTAATGTTACTGCTTAGAGCTGATTTAGACTATCAAATTATCCAAATTATTTTTTAAAGTTGGTAATATTTTCTGATAAGCTTCTTGTTGGACTTTTCCTGTTCCATCTTAAATGGTGCAACAGTTATATTGCAGCACCAGAGGCGTCACAGTAACTGCTGAACCATATAAGGTGGAATGGGAAAATTCTAACAAGCTGGTGAATAAATAGCTGACTACAGGCTCATAGTTTTAATGCTGATAGTATTTTTATTGATAATGTCCAGCCTAGAGGTTTTATGTAAGGAGCTACCAATAAATATGCGCTATGGTAGGACATTTTGACAAGGCAGCACAATTAGTCAAAACACTTAAGCCTTAATTTAATGTAGCTTAGTGACATCAAATTGATGCACAGCAGCGTTAACTTGCATGTAACAATAGTAGGTTTACGACTAACGGTCTCGCAATTCAGAGGATCCAGTGATATGGGAGAAAAATGTACACAGGACAAAGCGTATCGGGTTCTGAACATTTTTATTCACTGTGCACAACAGAGCCTATTTTTTGAAAACCCTATTCATTTTTGCCATAGAGAAATCAAGCTTAGACACGGAGTTCCAAATATGGACAAAACACAAACCACAGAACGACGTATGACTACAGTGGACTACAGTCTGCGTACATGTCTGGTCTGTTCAGTTACTCGTGTGTGCACTCACCAGTATAGATTCCTCATGTGTAACGAAAATAAAGCGATTCTGAAATAAAGTGATTCATTTGTTTTGGGGGCGGGGCTTACCTGGGAAACACACACATCGTAACCTCTTTGAAATCATCCAACTCCTACAAACACAGAAATAAGACACATGCAGGTTTCAGTTATAACTGTAATGAACATAACATACTGTAAACAATACTCTAATGTTCATAACGCAGTCCAGTACATTCACTAAGTTTTTAGAATATTTCAGCAGTAATTAAAATTTAGTACATTATACAATGCATCCATAATACACAGTAATGCCTTTAATATGCAAAATATGATAATATAATCAGCAGTTATATATGTCTAACAAGATACGAGATCTCGCCCCACAACCTAAACAACTCCATGCCCATGGTTACCTCTGGCAGTGGACAGTAGAACTGGTGGATGGTGTGCATGACGTCCAGCAGCATGTTATGGCCAACCACCAGCTTACCCTGAAAAAGTGATTTACTTTAAATTATACAGTAATAATACTAATAATAATCATAATCATAAAAAATACACTAGTTATTTCCTGAAGAAAATGCAGCATCATTGCGCAGCTTAAGCTTGAGATGTCGCAAGGTGGCTGCAGATCACGTTCTAGCTGGTTGCTGAGGCTTTGCTAGGTGGTTGATATGGTGTTCCAGGTGGATGCTATATCCTATTTGCCGACTGGCTGCTAAAGTGTTGCTAGGCGGTTGCTAAATTCTCTCAAGTGGTTGCTAGGGTGTTGGTACGCAGCTCCTATGGTGCCCCAGCTGGTTGCTAAGGTGTTGCTATGTGGTTGCTACAGTTTTGCTAGGTGTTTGCTATGGTGTTCCAGGTGGTTTCTATGGCAACCCTATTGGTTGCTAGGAGGTTGCTATAGGATGCTAAGTGGCTGCTAAAAAGTGTTGCTAGGCGGATGCCAAATTATCTCAAGTGGTTGCTAGTGTGTTGGGTAGGTGGTTGTAATGGTGTCCCAGCTGGTTGCCAAGGTGTTCCAGCAGGTTTCTAGGGTGTTGCTATGTGGTCGCTATGGTACCCCAGTTGGTTGCTATGGTTTACCAAGTGGCTGCTAAAGTACTGCTAGGCAGTTGCTAAGGTATCTCAGTGGTTGCTAGGGTGCTGCTAGGTTTTTGCTACGGTGTTTCAGGTGGTTGCTATGGCATCCCAATGGCTGCTAAAGTGTTGCAAGGGAGTTGCTAAAGTATCTCAAATGGTTGCTAGGATGCGGCTAGGTGGTTGCTATGGTATCCCACTCAGCAGCGCAGTGGTTGCTACAACATCACCGAAGTCACTAGGTTAAAAATATTTTAATATTCACCCTGAAATTTAGTTCAGCAGTTTAAAGCGAAATAAAAGTTAAACCCACAGATTTGGAGATGGCGTGGATCACTCTGGAGAATCCAACCGCATCGTTCAGTTCCTCCTGTTAACACACAAACATATTAGAACTGAATGTTTATGCACTGTGTAAGCTCCTTGCTGACCTCCACAGTGATAAGGTTAGACGTAAAAGGTTCAGAAGTTAAGGTCACCTGCTCTCTCTCCTGTTTCTGCTGCTCTATTCTCCTCCGCTCTTCTTCATCCACCTTACTGACCTGAATAAACCGCTCTTTCTGAAAGGAAAATAACAAGCCTGTTAAATTCACATACAATCATATACATTTAGGATGAACTCTCATAATGGGCCCGGGCAATAAAATGATTATCAAAATGAAAAACTTCAACATTGCTAATGCACGTTTGAGCTAAATGAACACCAGTTCCTCAATTTGGTTTTAGCAGCAAACACCTGAACTTTGAACAGGTACTACTAGTTCCTTTAAGTTAGTAACGTTAGCTAGCTTTCTGTATTTTAAGCTAGCTAGCATTAGCTACAGTATGTTTAATGTGCACTACCCTGATATAAAGTAGTATAAACAGACAGCGCTAGTTACCTTTTCAGTTTCCACCGTTTCAACATGAAGACCTTTGGGGTATCTGCAGATAATCACATCAATTAACAGTCATTTCATACAGTATCACATTAGACTGTATGAAACGCCCCCCCCCCACGCCAAAAAAGCAATCGCCCCCCTCTGTTTGAACTCCCACATCTAAAGAGCAGCTATACTCACTTCCAGTTCAGAGTCTGAAAGATCAGCTTCCTCTGAAACCTGAGATAGAAAGAAGAATAAAAGAGTAGAAGCACAATCTCAGGGGGAGGAATCCTTCATCTCAGTGCTTTTAGAAATCACACGAACATCTTAAAAGCAGTTCCATAGCTAACTAGCTATTTATCTGACAGCACAGACAGTGTTTGCTTCAGTAAACACAGACTAGCCAAATCGGCCACGGCAATCTGGCCACTTTAGGCTTGTATTTTAACAGTTGCAAACGCAAACAAGAAAAGATAAATTGTTAATCACAATTATTTATATGACAACTGTCAAGTAAAATGTCATGATTGCGAGAGCCCTATTGTTAATACTAGATGCTGATGAGGCCTCATTTTCTGCAGGTCTTTTCTCCTCAGTAACGTGCCACCATGTTAGTTTGCCAGAGAAATTTTCAGTTTCTGGACTGAGCTAACATCGACCTGTTACTGATAAAAGATGCGTTAACTCTGCCCTTTGGGTCACGTCCTTAACAACACATCCTAAGCAACATGCTAACGCTCAGGCACTCGCGTTTCGGAGTAGCAAAGAATGACACTATCAAACAGAGCGAAAGATTTCATATTTTCAGCTCTGCTGAACCCTAAAAATCAGCATTTCAATGAACTGCTGCTGTTTTTTTTCTCCTCCGTCCTCTCATGATTATACATCCCAGATAGCGAGCATATATCGGTCGGCACCCTTCTGACTGCCGCTGGTGATCCACCCTCTGAGCATCCAGATTACTATCCTGCATATAAGGTCAACCTAGTTTTTAATCTTCTCAAACAGTTTTAAAATGCACCAAGACAAACATTAAACAACTAAGAGAAAGAAGAAAAATACAAAAAAATAATAAATTTATTGGACTAGGCCTAATACAGAACTGTTTAGTTGAGAATGCTGTTGCTGACACTGTGCTGGATTGGTCACAGCTGTCTGTAGCCAAATGTGAGACGGTGTTTAGAGGCAGCAGGCGCGGCGGACTAGAGGTAACAGCATAGTGCATGCACTGCAAATAACTGTTGTGGATCGTAACCTCGAGTTGTCCAATTATCTCCCGAGAACCCGAAATGTTATAGTATTTTGAATTTCACTTTTACTGATGGCCGGATATACATCTCCATCTGAAACCCAAAATTAAAAACCAAATACCTACCCAACAAACAATTACCCTAATAGTCAAACATTCAGGTCTAGCCCAAATCTTTTTAGTGATAGGACACAATGGATTGTGCTCAAAATGACCGAGGACACAAACTAACATGATAAAAGAAGGTTCACTCTGATTTCAGGTTGAAAAGTTTTTCCAGAGTGCACATCCATATCACATACACGCACAAAAGCTCACCCTGAGCATGGCTCCAGGTCCACTGTTTTTTCAGAGTTGTTCAGAAGAGCCTCCACCTTCTCCCTGTTGAAAATACACATCAGTTACAGCACAACACTGTTCCACATGATGTCTGCTGAACCACAATCATGTCTTAAAAACGGTAAAGGAAACCATAAATAAGACAAAACAATCAAGATTCCTGAACATTAGCCTTAGCAATAATGGTATTACAGAAGGCTGCAATATGCAAACAAGGTGCGGCATTTATTTTGCATTACAACTTGTTGCTTGCTCTAGATCAAGATGTCCAATGTCAATCAAGTGGGTCAAAACTCTTGACTGACACTAAATGTTTAAATGCAAATGTATGTAACTCACACAACTCTGTTGATGAAGTCTTTGTGTTCGTCTGGTACATTGACAGGTCCTTTACCAGACAAAGGAGAGATGTATGATGGTGTTCCAGATCCATTCATCTGGTTCCTCCGCTCCTCATACTGCTCCCTCAGCTGAGCTTCTTCTTCTGATTTAGATATGGGATCCCTACAGACACCACAGAATCAGGTAAGTGATCCCTACAGAAACATCAGAATCAGGTAAAAAGATTCCTACAGAAACCAGAGAATCAGGCAAAGGATCCCTAAAGGATCACATTGATCAGAATCAGGTGAGGGATCCCCACAGAAACATCTAAATCTGCTTGTGGATCCCTACAGAATCAGGAAAGCCATCACTACAGTAAGCACAGACTTTGAATCTGAATCAGGCATGGGATCTATGTAAACCACAGAGCCAAAACCAGGTACAGGATCCATACAGAAACTACAGAGCCAGAACCAGGTATAAAATCCCTACAGAAACCACAGAATCAGGTAAAGGGATCCCTACAGAAACATCAGAATCAGGTAAAGGGATCCCTACAGAAACCAGAGAATCAGGCAAGCAATCTCTAAAGAATCTCAGCATCAATCAGAATCAGGTGAGGGATCCCCAGATGAGAGAAACAACAAAATCTGCAAGTGGATCGCAACAGAATAACAGAACCATGTAAAGGATCACTACAGTAAGCGCAGAATTTGAATCTGAATTAGGCATGGGATCTCTAGGGAAAGCACAGAGCCAAAACCAGGTACAGGATTCCTATGGAAACCACAAAAGCCAGAGCTGGGTACATAATCCCTACAGAAACTACAGAACCAGACCCAGGTACGGGATCCCTAGAGAAACCACAGAAGCAGAGCCAGGTACTGGATCCCTATATAAACTACAAAGCCAGAAACAGGAATGGAATCTTTATGGAAACCATAGAACCAAAACCAGGTATGGGATCTTTACTGAAACCACAGAGCCAGAACCAAGTACAGGATCTCTATAGAAACCAAGAAAGCAAAATTGGGTACAGGATCTCTACAGAAACCAAAGAGCCAGAACTAGATACAGAATGTCTAGAGAAACTACAGGAGCAAAATTAGATAGAGGATCTCTAATTGAAAAAACAGAGCCAAAGTCAAGTGCAGAAACATTACAAAAATAACAGGAACAAACTTAGTTGGGGATTCTTACAGAATCCACAGAATCAGAAGCTGAACAAAACCTCTACAGAAATTACAGAGACAGAATCAGGTAAGGGATCACTATAGTACACACAGAATTCAATTATGAATCAGTTACAGAAATAACAGGAACAGAATTAGTTGGGAATGCCTTCAAAATCAACAGAATCAGAATCAGGTACAGAATCCCTACCAAAATTACACAACCAGTATCAGGTAAAGAAGCCCTACAGAAGTAACAGTACCAAGTACAGAATCCCCACAGAAATTACAGAATCAAAACCAGGTACAGAATCCCTACAAAGAAAATACTGAATCAGAACTAAGTAAAAAAATCCCTACTGAAACTGGAGAGCCACGTACAGAATCCCTACAGAAATTGGAGAGACCAGGTACAGAATCCCTAGTAAGTACAGAACGGCGACAGATATTACAGAAGCAGGAATCAAATCCCTACAGAAATTACAGAATCCGAACCAGGTGCAGACTCCCTACAGACAAGACAGAATCCGAACCAGGTACAGACTCCCTACAGACAAGACAGAATCCGAACCAGGTACAGACTCCCTACAGACAAGACAGAATCCGAACCAGGTACAGAATCCCTACAGACAAGACAGAATCCGAACCAGGTACAGACTCCCTACAGACAAGACAGAATCCGAACCAGGTACAGACTCCCTACAGACAAGACAGAATCCGAACCAGGTACAGAATCCCTACAGACAAGACAGAATCCGAACCAGGTACAGAATCCCTACAGACAAGACAGAATCCAAACCAGGTACAGAATCCCTACAGACAAGACAGAACCCTAACCAGGTACAGAATCCGTACAAAAATGACAGAACCCTAACCAGGTATAGAATCTTTACAAAATGACAGAACCCTAACCAGGTACAGAATCCATACAAAATGACAGAACCCAAACCAGGTACAGAATCCCTACAGAAATTACAGAATCCTATCCAGGCACAGAATCAGAATCAGGTACAGAATCACACACACACAGGAATTCAGATTTTTGCTTACCACTGCGGAAAACTTTGTTGAAGTCGAATCCCTGACTAGCCAGGAAATCTATACTGGAACTCTACAACACAGAGAGCATGTGTTAAAATCATCACATCCACACACACCCACACCCAGCCCCACCCACACACACCCACCCTTACCTGACAAATAAACTTAATATCTGGAGAAGTCCTGCTGAAGGGCTTTGGGAAAATATAAAAATTAAAAGACTTTGTAAGATACCTGCAAAAAGAACAGATAGAAAAAAAAATAGTTATCACACTCAGTTCAGTCCATCAGAAGTGTTTTACTGTTAAATAGTTTATTCTTCGAGCATTCTACTCTACACACACTGCCATATTTGAACGACTACTTTCTTTTGGGGTACCAATAAAGTGTTTAATATTAAGCTACAGGAGGGGGGGGTTGTAAAGAAAATGTTAGTTTGTTAGTGTGTATGTACGCTGCACAAGTGTGCTTGTTAATTAATTAGATCATCCATTTTCCAGCGGAATGAGTGACTTTCCTTCCAAAGACAGATGTTTGTGCAAGATCACTCACTTTGACTGTGCCTGGTCGTATCTAAACGTGCAGAGGCCAAACTGAAAGAGCAGAAAGTCCATGGAGTGCTGCAGGAGAGAGAGAAGAAATTAGGTCAAGGAAAACTTTAATATTCATTTCACAGGTCACTTCACATGAGCCAGAGTACAGTCTCGAGTTTGAGGTGAGGGTCTGAATCGAGTCTTGAGTTTCTGAATCTGGTGTTTTTCGTGTTTGGATTATAAATTCAAGTCTCTGATTGTAGACGAAGGCAGGTTATGTCTAGAGGAGAAACAGACTTGAGGTTGTCATTGCATAGTCGGTGTTATTCCTTAAAAAAGTAACTCCAGATCTAAGCTGTTTCTTTCCTCCATGGGGAAAAAAAAATAAATAAAAAATTAACAGCATCTGTGAAAATTAAGTGCGGTAAACAAAAATGTTACAAAGCTGATCACAGTGATTGCGCCTCTGCCTCATGTCACTGGAAACCCACAGTAATGCACAGCTGGCTTAATGTTCTAGAAGATGCCGAGACTCAGGCTTTGTTCAAACAGGCAGCTTGAATCAGATTTCTTGGCAAATCCAATTTGAGCAGGACAGACTTTCTGCAGTCTGAACGGCTAAAACCTACAAGAATCCTGGCGTTTTTCCAATTTGATTAAAACAGATTTCTGGATATGTGACTCAGTTTGACCAGTCATTTGTGGCACAGCAGTTCAGTGCAGCGATGCATTTTGACATATTACAGCCTAAACACTGAGAGCAGAATGTTTAAGTTGCAGTTTACAGTGACTGCTTCATTAAAACCCTCGAATAATCTGAATATCATTACTACAGCCTGTAGGTAATTAGCAAGCTGGTGACCTGGGGCTGTATTACAGAATATGGCTGAAACAAACGACTAATTTAATATTCGAATATTCTATCAATTACTGAAACGAATAATCAATTATTCAGATTATAAAACATTACATTACCAAATGACTCTTACGTAGCTATTGGCTTTTAAATTCCACTGTTGTAAAATTCCGAGGTTGTTTTATGCTTTTGCTAAATAACAATGAAGACAATAAAGATGAATAACTTATTCAAAAATTCACTGTTGTAATGAACTGTTCCTGCTAATACAAAAGATAAATAAAACTCCAATATCTTTTTCCTGTCAAAATTTGAAACCAAGGTTGTGCAAAGTAGCAGTAATAAAATAAAAACTAAATCAGTCTTCCTTTAATCAAGTAAACAAATCAATCTAAATTTAAAACTAAATTTAAACAGTGCAGTCTGTGCTTTGTGCATTCTGCTGTCTCTACACTTTGCTGCAACTAAATTTTACAATCACAGATCTTTAGTGAAACGGAGGAAAGTCATCATGTCTCCGTGCTCCTGTGAGTCTCGCTCTCCTCTGAGAGCAGATACTCCCCACTGCAGAGAAGAAGTGCTCTGAGGGAGCAGATGGGAAAGTGGCGAATGTTTGTGGCAAACTTCACTATGAAGAGTTCAATTTGAACAACTTTAAAACATTTCATTTAAACGGTAACCTTTTGTCAAACTGCCCTATATCTTCGTGTAATACTACCTCCTTAAACGGGTAGCGAGTGGAGCTAAATGTTCACGAAGAACAGAAAACTGTTTGGATCTCCTGTGTTCGCCGAGTTCGAGCGCACTGGAGACCTCGGCGTTAAGACAACGATACAGTGTTTAAAACTAAACTAATCAGCACAACTGACAACATTTCTCTGAGTTTAGCTCCACACTTTTGAGGATTCTGTTCTTGAGGTTGCCAACTAATTTTGTCGTTGATTTTAGTCGACTAAGCTGAATAATCGTTGCACCCCTATTACACAAACTTCCTATCTTAGTCCCAAGTTCAGATCTGACCGGTCAGGATAAGATTTTTACAACTTTGTATTACAGAAGCAAATCTGATCTTAATTTAGGAATCTTATCCTAAGGCATCTTATCTCCAGTTAGGAAGTCTTAGCCTACTCGATCGAAGTCGACAATCAACTGTCATGCCTGTCTCCTAGCAACCAACCATACACACACACACACACAGCTGAAACATAAACACAATCAAAATAATCTGAGTTAAGATGCTGTTACTGATGTAAAAAAGGTCAAACAGAACTAAAGAGTGATAAACTGTAAGTAGTGAATACTGTGAGAGCGCCCCCTGCTGTTTATCAGTGTCATCGCTCCCCAGTTTCAGTCTCCATTTCCCAAACTCTTTAGTCGAGCGCATTAATGTTATTCCTCGTTCAGCTCCGTCTCCTCATTATTCATCACCGTCACTGTAATATTTCATCATCAACATTAACACACGAAGGTGATCAGAGGGGCGGTGGAGATCGAGTCTGCAGCGTCTGAGATCTTTAAAATGCAGAGTTAGAAAAGAAAATCATCTCACAGTGAAAGCAGCGTTTTACAGTAGGAATAAATGGAGCTCATTATGCTGGTAGTGAACTATGCTGCTGACTCAGCTGCCTAAAAACCATAGAAACGGACCTTAAACAGAAGTGAGGACCCTGTTGGGGTTCATCCTAAAGTTAGGACAGGATTTAGGAGGTTCAGTCTAGTTAGGATGTTTGTGTGATGCTGTTTTCTTATCTGGAGTTCATGATGAGATTATGAAGTTAGGAGCTGTTATTCTGGAATAGCTACTGAACTAAATTCAGTCCGTACTGAAGTCATCATAGAGACTACAAAGCTTAGATTTGAGAATTAAGATGGTTCTGTAATACAGGCCCAGGTCGGTAATGTTCTGTTCATGTTGTAGTTAATAAACAGTGAAACGCTGTTGTGAAATGCAGTGTGATCGTTCTATTCGCTAGTCATACCACGTTTTGCCCCTACCTGGTCAATGTATGCATGTGTGTGCTATTACAATCTGAAAGCTAATTACTCCAAACATCTGACTGCTGATGTAAAGACATCAATAGTGCTATGCAAAAATGTGATTATCAACTATAATCTGAATAGAATGTAAAAAAGAGAGGGCAATCACTTGGTTCCTGAATATAAGGTAAAACATGTACGGTTGAAACTGAATCAGGGTCCAGATTCAAACGACAAGGTGTAAACAGGGCCACTTCAATTGCATTTGACTACCATGAGTAAACACATACAGTTACAACCGAATCAAGGTCCAGATTCAAATGACCAGGTATAAACAGGGTCATTTCAATCGCATTTGCTTACCACATGTAAACGCATGCAGCTGAAACCAAATCAAGGTCCAAATTCTAACGACCAGGTGTAAACAGGGTCATTTCGATTGCGTTTGACTACCACATGTAAACACGTGCAGTTGAAACCGAATCAGATTTCAAACCAGATTCAAACAACCAGGTGTAAACAGGGCTTGTGTGTGTGTGTGCTTGAGTGTCAGACCTTCCTGAGCTTCGCATAGCGCTCCTCAGGTGTGTCCATGCCATTGGTCAGCGCACTGACCGAGGGACCATCACTTATTCCTGGAAAATACAGAAAAAGAGCAAATTTATTCCTGATTTTTGTCTATAAGCTGCAAGCAATTCATAAAAAGCAGCACTTCTGAATCCACAAACATCCAATTCAGCTATGCTGGATCTGATTTGGTTTCATTTCCAGAAATATCATCCGTTTTACCCGAAAACTCTCCATCAATGGCGAGGAAGTCAGCCTCCTCTACAGCGCTGTATATGGTGCTCAGACTCTCCTTAAAATCTGCAGGGAGAAAAAGACGAGATGAAACACAGTTATGACGTTAAAACTGATGCGCTGTGTTTCTCCACACCCGCATTAACTTCGTTTAAACCGGCATTCACGGTTATTTACCCCGTGCGCACTGACACGAGGCTGAAATCGGCTCCTCATTCGCATTGTCCGTTCCACCTTAAATGCTGCAGCGGTTACAAGCCTGGGGCGCCAGAATGTAACTGCTGCAGCATTTAAGGTGGAACGGAGGATGGGAATGAGCAGGGAGGTGAATGAGCGCAGTGCGAGCCCGGCCGAGCTCATGCAGTGTGTATTGACTGTGTTGTGTAACTGCGCCTCGCTCTTACTTTGCCGTGTTATCTCCATTCTCTGCGCCTCTCCGCTCCCTCTCCGCCGACGCTTCCACACATGCGCACCGGGCCATTTATCATGTTGGGGCTATTAAGGAGTTCTACCGCCCCCTAATGCTTGGAGGGGGAATTTCTGCAGTTTTCTGCTGCCCCTGGTGTAGAGAAGAGGAACTTTCTTTATAGAGCAGTTCTCACTTCAGATAGCAGCTAAAAGTGCTTTAAAACATAATAATAATAATAATAATAATAGTAATAATACTTCTTATTATAAACATTTATTGTAAATACGTTTATATTATACTAATACGATATTATTGATGTTGTAATAAATAAATAAAATAATTAATAAAATAACTAATAGAACACTTTTCATACAGATAGCAGCCCCAGGTGCTTCATAGAGAAGTTATTAAAATATTCTGCAGATTTTTACTGCTTTCTGGCATTCAGAGTAGGAATTTCTGCTGTTTATTAGTAGTAATAATAATACTAATACTATCATGAGTACAACTACTGCCACTACTAATTTTACTACTACGAATAATAATAATAATAATAATAATAATAATAATAATAATAATACATTTTAATATACATTTTTATGCAGATAGCAGCTCGAAGTGCTTTAAAGATGAGAGATTAAACATAAAAAGACAAGTGACAAAACAACAACAGCAGCAACACCAAAACAACAACAACAACAATAATATTTACTATTATTGTGGTTGTTGTTGTTTTGTTCTTGCTGTTGTGGTTATAACTTTATTTATATAATATGTTCATACAGGCAGCAGCCCAGTGTGCTTTGCGGACAGGTGACTGAAATGATTCCTCAGTATTCTACTGCCCTCTGAAGTCTAGAGGAGGAATTTCTGCTGTTTTATTGCCTCCTAGTTTAGTTTAGAAGAGGAACGTTTTTTGTCCGTCCCACTGAACTCTTTCTACTCACAAACAACAAGAATCCATCAGATGTAATCTGTAAACAGCCCAGTGCAAAAGTCTTCTTCTATATCATTTCCAGTCAAAATGTCCATCAAGTACTAGTTGTTCATTTTTTCAGCATCAAGAAAAAAGCAGAAAATACATATTTAACAGAAAATTACACAAACAACTAACTCTACTCTCAGCTGTGTGAGTCAGTGATTCTCTCTTTCCCTTCATTCCAGCTTCCATTCTTTTCAGGAGACTCACTTTCAGTTCCTCCTCAAAGAATCTGCATCCACACCTCCAAAGTTCAGTCTTAGAAGCTGGTTGATCATTTTCTGAAGTAATCAAACACATTCAGTGGTGTTGAGGTCTGGACTCTGGGGTGGTCAGTCCGTCGTTCAGCTTCTTTGTTTGATGTGTCCGTCTCCTTTTCTCAGTGAGGTTCTTCTTGATCAGCTACACATCCTTTCAGACCCACAGCGCTGAGTCGTCTTCTCACAGTGGAAGGATGGACAGAAACACCTGTGGAAGTTTTCAGATCTGAAGCAGCTTGATTTTCTCCTCTCTCTCAGAGATGAAAGCTTTAAGTGCTGTTTATCTGATGGGGGCAGTTTTGGAAACTCATGTTTTTCTTTACTTATTTCCCTTTGACTTTTACAGGAGACCCAAAGGGGCCATAGTGAAAAAAGGTAACGGGATTGTGTTCCAGTTGTGGGTTTTAAGAAGAAAGTTCTTCTTAAGAACGGTTGGTGAATGAGGCCCAATCTCTTTACTGAAAAACCCTTGAAGAACCGTCTTTTTAAGTGTGTACCTAATGGCTGTTTTGACTGGATTTGTTGTTTCTTATAAGTGATAAGAGCTGAGAACAGAGTGAACTCCTCAAACCTCACGCTGAACCACATACATACGTTCCACTGTCGGTTCTCTGAGCCTATCTACGCAGGGTTTAGGGTTGATTATGGATCCTCCGTCACTCTGGATATCGTACAATAACCAGTGCAGGGCAGTAGTTTTGCCAGCTATAGCAAAGCTATAAGTATAACTGTGTTACCCATTATTGTGATGGTAGTGTTGGAGAAGGAAGGAGATCAGAGCACCCCCTGCTGTTTGTGTTCAAAACGTAGGTAAACAATGGTTTGGAGGTGATGCACATTACAGGTTGTACATCCTAATAATACCATGTCGTCCCATATTCAGTTAAATTTTTCACTGTGTCAAATTCCCAAATGAATTCTGACAGTAAAGTACAGGAATAATAAACTGATGATGAGTGAAAAAAGCAGCATAGACCTGCATGTGTTGTCTTTTGGATGCTGGTATGCTGGTCAACCAGTATGACTATGCTGGGTGAGTCTTTCAGCAAGGTTATCAATATTTATTCCTATCTTTCTACATATTTAAAGCTACAAATTAATATTACATAGTACTATTGAATTGTGGGTATTGCATGTATTACATGTATTACCTCATAGCAGTTTATCATAAACATATTTATTTAAGCTGTGAATCTTTACTTAATGTGCTGTTTTTATGATCATCTATATCGCTGAACGTTTTAACTTTACCTGTGATTGTTCATGTTCTTATTGTTGCAATAAAATAAATAAATAAATAAATAAACTAAAATAAAACTGATTTGGAAGTTTCTATTTCATTTAGTTCAGAGGTCGCAAGCCAAATGTTAAGAAGATCCATTTTGTCCTTTTGGACAAAATGTTGTCACAATTTTGGGAGCCACAAAATTTTATGTCCGTTTTACCATCTTGTCTGTAAATATGTCTCAGTATGTGCTGATGTTCTAGTATAGATGAGAAATATAATACAAACTAAAACGCTGACTTGCTTTGCTCTGCTTTAATTATTAGCTCAGCTATAGCTGCTTTTCTCACATCTCTGACAGGAAACTTTTCCAAAAGTAGAACAGTTAATTGTAAAATGTCCCTCAATGTTCGACTTTTCATGAGGCTGAAGTCGCTTCTTATTCGCCAGCTTCTTGTTCTAATTTTCCCGTTCCACCTTAAATGGTACCTGAGGGGCCAGGATATACCTGCTACACCATTTAAGGTGGAACAGGAGAATTTGAACAAGTAGCTGTTGAATAAGAAACTGACTTCAGCCTCGTGACTTTTTAGTGTTTGTCAGTTTCTCGTTGCAGATTAAACGTATCAGGAAACCAGGTGGAGTGATTATAAACACAAATCAGTCCATTCATCTCCAAATTATCGACGTTCATCTTAAATCTTTCTCTTTACCGTTTTGTTAGCTACTAGTTAGGCGAGACTATTGTCTGTGTTGCTATGGTGACCAGCAGTCAGTGCTGATCTTCAGGGTTAAAGGGTGAATTAGCAGTTCTAATTTAAGACCATTTATTGTTAAACTGTGTTGAACGATCAGCAGAGCTTTATTTTACTGTAAAGGAGGATTATTTTATTTTTACCTACAAATCTGATTCAGCTGTGGAGCCACAACAGGGCAGTAAAAGAGCTGACCGCTGAACTAAGGAAAGTGTATAATATCTTGAAAAAACCTTTAAATGTGTCTAGAATATATATGAGTCATTTCATGGTAATTTTAAACAGTTTCATGTGAAGAAATCAAACTTTTTGCCCTCTGTAAATGAAATTAAACACTGCTTTGACAAAAAATCCACTTCAGTATTTATTTTAATGTTTTTTGTGCCATTTATTTCAGACTAAACTGGCCATCTTATTACAGTTAGTAATAACTAATGTCAGTTTTTTAAGAGTTAATGACGTGACATTTCGTGACTGTTATTACTCCTTACACTGCTGGGGACTTTTATTACTCCTCAAACTGCCGGGGACTTTTATCACTCCTCACACTGCCGGGGACTTTTATCACTCCTCACACTGCCGGGGACTTTTATGACTCCTCAAACTGCTAGGGGACTTTTATCACTCCTCACACTGCCGGGGACTTTTATTACTCCTCACACTGCTAGGGGACTTTTATCACTGTGCGGTTAAGAGTCCGTTCGTTTTAAGATGTAAATAATAACCGGATCGTTTTCAGATGATTGATTATCAGATTTATTGAGTGTTAAAGTCTCAGTTTAATCAGCACACAGTCTGATTACGCGCTGCTCATGAAACTCACTGTATTTGGTTGTTACTGTATCGTTTATTGAATCACGTCTTTATTTTTGTTTCTCTGAAGTGATTTTATTTAGTTTTAATTGTCTGATGCCATTTATTATTTATTTAATAAAATTGTTGTATTTCTCTGATTCTCTCCTCGTGTTGTTGATGAATATTTATTTTTATTTATTTATTTATCTATCAGACATGCTTCTTGCGTTGTGAATGCAATTAATGTATTTATATTCATCGTTTTATTTTATTCATTTATTTATTCTTTTTTATTTCTCTCATCTCCGTTGTGATTATTTTATTTAATTTTATTTTATTTAATTTTATTTTATAAACGTTTTTCATGTCGATGCCAGTGGTCGCCGGTAGGGGTCAGTAGGCGAGCGCTGCGCTGTAGCTCCTCAGCAGAAGAAGCAGCGGGTCCGCTGTGTGTAGTTCAGCCTCTGTTGTTTATGTTTCTAATTAATTAATTAATTAATGCGCTGATTGATCAGGTGATCGATGATGGACCCGCTCGCGGCTCTGCTGGATGAGGTCAGTCTGGAGGGTCTGGACGGCGTCACCCTGGAGACGCTGTGGCTCCGGCTCAGCACGCGCCGGCCCGCGTTCCCCCTGCAGCTGGACCTGCGAGTCCAGCAGTACCTGTGGAACGTGCTCGCGTGCAGCCCGGACGTCACCTTCCACCTGCTGCCGCGAGCCCGAGCTCCGCTACACCTGTACGACAGGTATGTACCTACACCTGTACGGTGTTAGAAACGATGGTTCTTGGCACCACAAAGGGTTCTGCTGTTGTGACAATGTCAAGCTTGTAACAGTAGAAGAACCCTTTTTGGTGCTATAAAGAACCCTTTTCAAAAAGGTTCTATATAGAACCTTATAAAATACATTCTCTATCAATCTGAAGAACCATTTTCATTATGCAAAGGATTCTTGGAGTGTTCATGGTTCTACATAGAACCATTTTCTTTACTAAAGAACCCTTGAAGAACCCTCTTCTTTAAGTGTGTACAGGTGTGTTCTTTATACACTCTTATGGTTCTTTAAGCATTCTTTAGTAAAGACAGAAGTTCCAATCAGAACCATGAACACTCAAAGAACCCTTTTCATGCTTAGATGGTTCTCTGCATGGTGAAATGGTTCTTCAGAGTGATGGAGAATGTGTTGTATACGGTTCTATATAGCACCAAAAAGTTCTGGTTCTGCTATTGTATAAAGCTTGACATCATCACAACAGCAGAACCCTTTTTGGTGCTATGCACATTCTCCATCTACAGCACATTCTTCTTCAGTCTGAAGAACCATTTCACCATGCAAAGAACCATTTAAGCTTGCAGATGGTTCTATATAGAACTCATGGTTCTCCCTCTGTCCTCCTGTCCCCATCCCTCTGTCCTCCTGTCCTCCTGTCCCCATCCCTCTGTCCTCCTGTCTCCCTGTCCCCAGATTTTCTGATATAGATCCTGAGACGGGGATTCAGGATGTTCGTCCTCTGGACACTAAGGCTCAGCTTGAGGACCCGTATCCGGTCAGCGTGCTGGTGGACGATCCGCAGGGCGTCCAGGGCTCCTGTCCTTATTACAGAGAGAGGAAGGACATCACTCACCTGGTCAGAACCAGCCAGCACACACCTGTCCTCACGCTGGAACAGGCGCAGAAGAAGTGAGTGGGGGAGGAGGGGGCGGGGCTACAGTAAATAAGACTCGTATCTACTAAATATTCATATCTACTCAGTAACACTAATATGGTGTAGATCATAGTAGAGACTGAATAATTCATAGGAGATGCTGAATAATTTTAATTATTCATAGTAGGCACTGTATAATTTATAGTACATACTGAATAATTTATAGTAAATGCTGAATATTTCATAGTAGATACTGAATAATCCATAGGAGATAAAATAGTAAATAAAATTCATCATTTGATCGTTAAAATATAAAAGAATTTTAAAATCTTTGCCCTGTGTGATCTGTTGTCTGTTTTCAGGGTTGTTTACTCTGTTGTTTGTTTTTGATGTGTTTGTTTAGGTATGGGGAGAAGCTGGTGATAGTGGCGTCTCAGGAGTTCCGGTACCGCGCTCTGATTGGAGACGAGGGAAACCCGGAGCTGAAGCTGAGCGATTTCTCGTACTGCATCCTGGAGAGACTGGGCCGAGCGCGCTGGCAGGGGGAGATTCAGAGAGACCTCCACATTTCATCATTCAAGTACGACTCAGACTCAGTTTATATCACAATACCTACATTTAGAGTCGGTTATTCATTCAGCCTAATGAGAAACTATAGAACAGACTCAGTTTATATCACAATACCTACATTTAGAGTCAGTTATTCATTCAGCCTAATGAGAAACTGTAGAACAGACTCAGTTTATATCACAATACCTACATTTAGAGTCAGTTATTCATTCAGCCTAATGAGAAACTATAGAACAGACTCAGTTTATATCACAATACCTACATTTAGAGTCGGTTATTCATTCAGCCTAATGAGAAACTGTAGAACACTGCATTCTATATTGAGTGCTGTGATTGGCTGATGTTTGATTGCTGTGTTCTGATTGGTCAGGTTGGACGCAGGGAAGGTGCATTATTTGAGAAAATCTCTGGACAGAAACGGTCTGATCACCATGCAGTCACACGTAGTGCGGCTACCGACTGGAGTGAGACAGCACTCTATACTACTGCTGCTCAAACGCTTCCACGTCGACAGGTACGCAGAGATATTCATATACTCAGTAATAATAACTCCATAGATCATAGTAGATACTGTATAATTCATAGTAGATACTGAATAATTCATAGTAGATGCTGAATAATTCATAGTAGATACTGAACAATTCATAGTGGATGCTGAATAATTCATAGTAGATATTGAATAATTTGAATAATTCATAGTAGATACTGAATAATTCATAGTAGATGCTGAATAATTCATAGTAGATATTGAATAATTTGAATAATTCATAGTAGATACTGAATAATTCATAGTAGATGCTGAATAATTCATAGTAGATACTGAACAATTCATAGTGGATGCTGAATAATTCGTAGTAGATATTGAATAATTTGAATAATTCATAGTAGATACTGAATAATTCATAGTAGATGCTGAATAATTCATAGTAGATATTGAATAATTTGAATAATTCATAGTAGATACTGAATAATTCATAGTAGATGCTGAATAATTCATAGTAGATGCTGAATAACTCATTGTAATAACTGTAATATTTATAAAATATTGAATAAATAGCATCTGTTGAGGTTAAGAAGGTAAATAATGAGTAATGAGTGTATAGTTTATGACTCTGACGTTCTCCTCTGCTGAAATCTCCTTCTCACTCTTCCTCAGGAGGAGTAAGTATGATATCCTGATGGAGTCGACCTCCAACCTCCTCTCAGAGCTGCCCAACAACATCGGCATCATGCTCAGACTGCGTGAACAGCTGGTGAGAACCACGGCATATTAGTGAACGCGTGTTGTTGTACTGACTCCACACACCCCGTCTCGTCTCCAGGACTTTATTTTACTGTTCTGTTTAAAGCATTCGGTTATGAAAAGGTACAAATACGAACTTTTCACCTGGAAACACTGATTTAAAGGACACCGTTGAACCTTAGAACCACTGTAGTACCTTTGAGGGAACATTTACACTGTTTGTTCTTTAATGAACGAAAAACGTACCTGCGCCGCACCTGGAGCTACGAGGCTAATGTAGCTAACAAGTAATGGAAGCTTATCCCACCAGTTAGCATGATGCTAACTGCATGCCTGAATCACCACACTGTTGTTTACTTGTTAGCTACATTAGCTGTGCAGAACTCCAGACACCACACAGGTCTTAGCTGATCCGCTGCGTTTGGGACGTGGGAAACACACTTTAATCACTTCAGGCACTCATGTAAACGCAGGATGCTAATGCTGCGCCTTGTTTGAGTGGGTGTGTCTTTCTTTCCGCAGCAGGTGGGCGAGCACACGTTCAAGCGTGTTTATCAGTACATGCAGGCTGCGAAGATGGTCAGTGTGTTGACCATCCCCCTGCAGGAGCTGAACCCTGAAGCTGGACCCTGCAAGACCAAGAG
This sequence comes from Colossoma macropomum, assembly GCF_904425465.1. NCBI lineage: Eukaryota > Metazoa > Chordata > Actinopteri > Characiformes > Serrasalmidae > Colossoma > Colossoma macropomum. Next base: position 838,141 of record NW_023494808.1, read on the forward strand.
AGGTCAGTGCACACCCTACAGTATTGGAGCCGCGGATAACAGTAACGTTTCACTAACGCTTAGCCGACATTTCAACCTAACGGACACTTGAGACTCGACTTCTGATTGTGACTCGACTCGGACTCACACCTGAAGGACTCGAGACTCAGACTCACACCTGAGAGACTCGAGACTCACACCTGAGGGACTCGAGACTCAGACTCACACCTGAGGGACTCGAGACTCAGACTCACATCTGAGGGACTCGAGACTCAGACTCACACCTGAGGGACTCGAGACTCACACCTGAGGGACTTCGAGACTCAGACTCACACCTGAGGGACTCGAGACTCACACCTGAGGGACTCGAGACTCAGACTCACACCTGAGGGACTCGAGACTCAGACTCACACCTGAGGGACTCGAGACTCACACCTGAGGGACTCGAGACTCAAACTCACACCTAAGGGACTCGAGACTCACACCTGAGGGACTCGAGACTCAGACTCACACCTGAGGGACTCGAGACTCACACCTGAGGGACTCGAGACTCACACCTGAGGGACTCGAGACTCACACCTGAGGGACTTGAGACTCAGACTCACACCTGAAGGACTCAAGACTCAGACTCACACCTGAGAGAGTTGAGACTCAACTAGGACTTGGAGAGACTCGGGACTCGATTCCAACTCACACCTCGGAGACTTGATTTGAAGATGCAACTCTGGTTCACACCTCAGAGACTCGAGTGGGACTCGCACCTCAGAGACTTGAGACTCAACTTGGACTCACACCTCAGAGACTCGACTCAGAGACTCAAGACTTGAATCGGACTCACACCTCAGAGACTCGACTCGTACTCACACCTCAGAGACTCAAGACTCAAGTTGAACTTGCATCTCAGGGACTCTAAACTCAGACTCACACCTCAGAGACTCGACTCGGACTCACACCTCAGAGACTCGACTCGGACTCACACCTCAGAGACTCGACTCGGACTCACACCTCAGAGACTTGACTCGGACTCACACCTCAGAGACTTGACTCTGACTCACACCTCAGAGACTTGTGTTTTGTGAGACTGTGATTGGTTGTTTGTGGCTCTCAGGTACAGATATCCGGGTTCGCTGCCTGAAGCTCCTCAGGCCGTACACTCGAAAAGAAACCTACGATGACGACGACGATGAGAACAATGATGAAGAAGGCGACGGCCCCGTTAAGAGGAACGTCCAGGCTCAGGCTCGCGACATCGAGCGGGATCTGCTGACTCAGGCTTATGAGATCGGTCAGTGCGCGCGCATGATTGGTCTGTGATTGTTCCCTGATTTCTCTCTGTGCTGTGATTGGTTGGTGATTGTTCCCTGATTTCTCTCTGTGCTGTGATTGGTTGGTGATTGTTCCCTGATTTCTCTGTGCTGTGTGGTTGGTGATTGTTCCCTGATTTCTCTTTGTGTTGTGATTGGTTGGTGATTGTTCCCTGATTTCTCTCTGTTCTGTGATTGGTCTGTGATTGTTCCCTGATTTCTCTCTCTGCTGTGATTGGTCGGTGATCGTTTCCTGTTTGCTTTCTGTTCTGTGATTGGTTGGTGATTTTTCCCTGATTTCTCTCTGTGCTGTGATTGGTCTGTGATTGTTCCCTGATTGCCCTCTGTGCTGTGATTGGTCTGAGGATTCTGATTTCTCTCTGTGCTGTGATTGGTTGATGATTGTTCCCTGATTTCTCTCTGTGCTGTGATTGGTTGATGATTGTTCCCTGATTTCTCTCTGTGCTGTGATTGGTTGGTGATTGTTCCCTGATTTCTCTCTGTGCTGTGATTGGTTGGTGATTGTTCCCTGATTTCTCTCTGTGCTGTGATTGGTTGGTGATTGTTCCCTGATTTCTCTCTGTTCTGTGATTGGTTGGTGATTGTTCCCTGATTTCTCTCTGTGCTGCGATTGGTTGGTTATTGATTCTTGATTTCTCTCTGTGCTGTGATTGGTTGGTTATTGATTCTTGATTTCTCTCTGTTCTGTGATTGGTTGATGATTGTTCCCTGATTTCTCTCTGTGCTGCGATTGGTTGGTTATTGATTCCTGTTTTCTCTCTGTTCTGTGATTGATCGATGCAGTGGTGGCGACTGGTCCTAAGGGTATTTCCCAGTCTGTACTGCGAGGACGGCTGAATATCGGAAAACTAGAGAGCCGTATGGTCTGCAAGGTGTTGGAGAGGAACAACATGATTAAGGTAACACAGACTGTAGGGCTGTATGGTGCAGCAGTATAGTTGCATGTGCTGGAGGTCCAAGTGCTCGAGTAGACTGTAGCGCTGTTCTAGCTTTTCTAACTGCATTAATTTAGAACACTTCCCAAGCCTTCTTAGCGTAGGTTTCTAAGATGTGACGCAGGTTAGATTCTGGAGTTTATGGTAGTTTATCTGGTAACTTGCACGCTAAAAAACAAACGTTCAGAATGTTCCGAAGTGGTTTAGCTTGGAGCTGTAATATAAATATCATATAAATAAGCAAGCAAAGGCTGAAGGTGTTGGAAAAAAACAAGTCCTCCCAAAGACGTTTCTCAGTTTGGTAGCGCCCCCTGCTGTGCCTACTGTCTGCAGCCTGTATCCTTTCAGAAAGAACTGATAAAACTCATTAAATAACATGGAGCCTTGCTTTTAGATAATAAACTATTTTGCCTCCTGTTTTGAAATTGAGTGCTAACAGCGCCGCCTTGTGGAAAACCTGAATTACTGAAGGGAAAATTATTTGTCTGTAAAAAATGGTTTGTCAGTTCAAACTAAGCAAATGACTTAATGTGATAAGTAAATTAACTGGTTTCGTTCAGTACTTTAACTGAGTGAATCTTTCAGTCAGATTATTTTTTTGAGCTAAGTTCCATTGCTTGTTACTACATAAAGTAATTTTGTAGGCAGTAAGTTGTAAAATTAGGCAAAAAAGGTCAAAAATGACAAAAATGGAGATGCAAGGTTTGTGTGCGACTGCGCTGATATATTTCATGATTTTTGTGAAATTCAGTAACGCTCCCTGTCTCTCCATCAGGGATTCATGGAGGACGAAGGAAGGCAGAGGACGACGAAGTACATCAGCAAGCTGTTTGTGGAGAAGAGCAACCTGAACCTGCGGTTCGCCAAAGAGCGCGAACGCAGCGAGAAGCTTCGAGTGCCCAAGAACGACAGTACGGACGACAGAAACAGACCCTGTCCGGACCCTGAGGACCAGGATGATACACTCCGTAATGATCCGGAGACCGAGCAGGACCCCCAGGAGGAGGAAGAGGAGGAGGGAGAGGAGGCACACAAAGGACAGAGGTCAAAGAGAAAAGCTGGGAAGAAAAGCAAATCAACCAAGAAAGGATCCCAGAGAGCATCAACTCCCAGACATTCTACGCCGCTCAGGAGTGAGTAACGGAGATGAGATTACAGAATCGTTTGATTAGACCTTGTTAAGATTGTTATTATTTAGAATGAATTCATTTATTTTGCTTTGTGATAGTAGATCTAAAATGATAAATCAGTTATCCTTTTTTATAACAGGCACCCACAGTAGCAAATTATTATCTTAATAATATAAAATTAAATATTATTGTCTAATAGTTTGTCAATGATAGTTAATAATTATTTAATTGTTTTTCAGTGGAGTGATTTCATTAATAAGTGCTATTTGAATTGTTAACCATTTATTTGGTGACATACAAATAATAAAAAGCACTATTAATGTTTTACATAAATGTATTGTATGTAGGTGTAATAGATAATATGATTCGTCTTTATTGATACGTTATAAAGGTAATGATTGTTTACTTTTTAAAAAAGTACATTATCACTATCAGTTATAAATGTTTTGCATAATTTGAAAATTCTAGTTACATTTTATATTGCATTAAAATTTTATGATGAATGGGCCAATAGAAATGTTCCAAAATGAAAAAAAAATACGTTGACTTCCATTATAAGTTAAGTAAGTTTTAAGCTACCATTTTTGTAACAGTAGCCATGTTTACATGCAGCCTGATAATCAGTTATTAATCTGACTAATAGCTCAATCAGAATAGGATACGTCCATGTAAACATCTCAGTTGGAACAGGCTGGTGATTCTACACCTTAATCGAGTTTATTTTATTAAAAATAATGATTGCACCTTTTGTCACCACCAGAACAATCATAACGCGACCCAAACTGTACCAAGTGTTTCAGTAGTGTCTGTTTTGGTAGTGTCTGTTTCAGTAGTGTCTGTTTCGGTAGTGACTGTTTCAGTATTGTCTGTTTCAGTAGTGTCTGTTTCAGTAGTGACTGTTTCAGTATTGTCTGTTTCGGTAGTGACTGTTTCAGTATTGTCTGTTTCGGTAGTGAATGTTTCAGTAGTGGCTGTTTCGGTAGTGTCTGTTTCAGTAGTGACTGTTTCAGTATTGTCTGTTTCGGTAGTGACTGTTTCAGTAGTGCCTGTTTCGGTAGTGACTGTTTCGGTAGTGTCTGTTTTGGTAGTGACTGTTTCAGTATTGTCTGTTTCAGTAGTGTCTGTTTCGGTAGTGACTGTTTCAGTATTGTCTGTTTCAGTAGTGTCTGTTTCAGTAGTGACTGTTTCAGTAGTGACTGTTTCAGTATTGTCTGTTTCGGTAGTGACTGTTTCAGTAGTGTCTGTTTCGGTAGTGACTGTTTCAGTAGTGACTGTTTCAGTAGTGTCTGTTTCGGTAGTGACTGTTTCAGTAGTGTCTGTTTTGGTAGTGACTGTTTCAGTAGTGTCTGTTTTGGTAGTGACTGTTTCAGTATTGTCTGTTTCAGTATTGTCTGTTTCAGTAGTGTCTGTTTTGGTAGTGACTGTTTCAGTATTGTCTGTTTCAGTATTGTCTGTTTCAGTAGTGTCTGTTTCGGTAGTGACTGTTTCAGTATTGTCTGTTTCAGTATTGTCTGTTTCAGTAGTGACTGTGTCAGTAGTGTCTGTTTCAGTAGTGACTGTTTCAGTGTCAGTTTTAGCTCATTCTGAGCTCAGAAACTCAGCAGTTCATGACCAGCAAACACAGCTTTGAACAGCTCTTCACACAGAAAATCATCATATTTATCATTAAAACACTAAAAAGTGCTGAACTGCAGAAAATATGATGAGTCTTAATGTTCCACACTGATTTTCAGACTTTGGGACTCATTTACTTCAAAACAATGGGATCCAACTGCTCACCATGTGGCCATGAGGGACAGGGATGCAGCCTCACTTCCTGCTCTGAAATGCAGGGGCGTGGCTAAAACAAGGCTCCGCGTACAGACTAAAACTCGGTAGTGACATGAAAACGTGAGGCAGTGTATTTTTATATAAAAATGAAAGTGATGACAAATCTCAATCTTTCAACTTCACTTTAAAAGAAATAAAATATTTTTTTAAATAAACAACATAAAAAAAAATACCAAAAAAATTGTAAATATTATTTTCAGAAGTGTAAATTTGGGGATTAGGGTTTGGGACAGAATTTAGCTTATTATTATCTCTATTAATGTCTTGGGTTTAAATAGATCAGAACAGAATCACTGTAAATACCTAAGATCTGAATAATTCATTATTTTTTAAATAGTTTTTTACTGCAAGAGCGAAGTTTGAACTCTTTCAGTGGAATGGGCCGTATCCATGCTTTCTCTCTGAAATGGCTAAAAGAGGGATTTGTTGCCTTGTAGACTGAGGTTATTAGCTGCAATAGTAAGATATTATTTAATAAATAATCCGTTTTCCACTGAACGAACACAAGAACAAGCATATTTCTCTCGCACTGCAGGTGGCGCTGTTTTCGTGATTGTCTTGTAAATATTCAGCTGACCTCCCGCCTTTTCACTTTATTCAGAAAAGCCGCCTCCCCGCATTAAAGAGACTGACCAATCCCTCCAGGAGGCGGAGCCTAGCGAAACTGGGAAGGGAGACGATACGCTTGTGGTTCCCCAAGACCACACCCCCAGCATCCCCCTCAGCCAATCAGAAACCGCCGATGACACAGTGACCGTCGTGGAGGAGGTCGTGGATGAGCTGGAGGTCTGTGGAATCAGTGAAGTTCTAACGTTCTAACGTTCTACCTTGTACTGAGCGATTAATTCATCATTGTGTTGTATTATAATTTATTTTGGTTATAACCTTTTATATACATTCTATTATAACATTTTACAATACGTTATATAATATAAGGTTATAATATAAGGTTACTATTTTGGATTCAAATTTAATTCAAGCATAAATAGTTGAATATTTGAAGTAGATTAATTTAAATTAATATTAAAATTTTAAATGTAATTTTTCTCCTTTTAATTTTGTGATGCTAAATACTTTCTATAATAATATTGAGGTTCTATTTAAAATATTCTGCCTTCTGCTTTGATGTTGCTAATGTGGAAAATAATTCCACCAAATTATTTTATCACATGAAATTTCCCTTTCAGATTTTATTATTTTAATATTGACATTTTTGCAGATTTTCTTAAGATTTAATATTATTTTATACGTTTGAAGATACTGTGATATATATAATATTTAACGTAAAATGAATTCATGTTTAATATAAAAATAAATATATACATTCATAAGTAGCGTAATGTTTAATGTTAATCTAAAACTGAACTGTGCCTGATTATGGACAGACAGAGGAGAACGTATATGCTTTTATAAATGTGTGTTTTAATATTATTTTACATTTTTCTACTTAATAATTCTCTGTGTGTAATTATAAATGGATAAATAGAAACATAAAGAGTTTTTTCCTCTCTGTTTTCACCAGATGTCAGCGAAGAAAAGAGGACATGAGCAGCACGAGACGTACCGGATGCTCAAACGCAAAAACCTCATTATAGAGGCCGTCCGCAGCCTGAAGGTCATCGAGGGTCTTTACACGTGAGACATCCCCCCTTCATTTGACTGATTTATTTAATCTTATTTAATTTTACAAAAACAGCCAGCCTACAGCAGTTTAGCCCCGCCCATTTAGCCTACAGAGGTTTAGCCCCGCCCGTTTAGCTTACAGCAGTTTAGCCCCGCCCGTTTGGCCTACAGCAGTTTAGCCCCGCCCGTTTAGCCTACAGCAGTTTAGCCCCGCCCATTCAGCTACCGCAGTTTAGCCCCACCATTCAGCTACAGCAGTTTAGCTCCACCCATTCAGCCTACGGCAGTTTAGCTCCACCATTCAGTCTACAGCAGTTTAGCCCCACCATTCAGTCTACAGCAGTTTAGCTCCACCATTCAGCTACAGCAGTTTAGCCCCACCATTCAGTCTACAGCAGTTTAGCTCCACCATTCAGTCTACAGCAGTTTAGCCCCACCATTCAGTCTACAGCAGTTTAGCCCCACCATTCAGTCTACAGCAGTTTAGCTCCACCATTCAGTCTACAGCAGTTTAGCCCCACCATTCAGTCTACAGCAGTTTAGCCCCACCATTCAGTCTACAGCAGTTTAGCCCCACCATTCAGTCTACAGCAGTTTAGCTCCACCATTCAGTCTACAGCAGTTTAGCCACACCATTCAGTCTACAGCAGTTTAGCCCCACCATTCAGCTACAGCAGTTTAGCTCCACCATTCAGTCTACAGCAGTTTAGCTCCACCATTCAGTCTACAGCAGTTTAGCTCCACCATTCAGTCTACAGCGGTTTAGCTCCACCATTCAGTCTACAGCAGTTTAGCTCCACCATTCAGGTTGAAAAATGTTCATGTAGAAACGAATTATGACTAATTTGGTGCATTAAACTTCTTAAGAAAGTGAAAGAGAAATGTGAGATACGAACTGTGAAGTTAAAAGGTCCCTGAATTCCTCTTTTGTATGTATGTTAGGCTACAGAAGAAGCTGATGGACGAGGAGAAGCAGGACGGCGTGAGCACTAAAGTCTGTAAGAAAAGCATCGTCAGGCTGACGCGCTCTTTATCCAGAGACGGGTATCTGAAACTGTTCAGAACCACAGTCATACAGGACGGGGTCAGCAGGAAGGTAAACACCAGCACACACACTTTAGTCTTCAGTTAGGAGTCCATGGTTTAAAGGCGCAGTGTGTGAGATTTAGGAGGATCTATTAGCAGAAATGGAATATAGTAAACACAGCCATGTGTTCATCAGTGTATAATCAGCTGTAACTATGAATCATTGTGTTTTCATTATCATAGAATAAGACACTCATATCTACATATGGAGCGGCTCCTCTTCAACAGAGGCTGCCGCCGCCATGTTTCTACAGCAGCCCGGAGCAGACAAACCAAACTCTGGCTCTAGAGGGCGCCTTTTGAGTGTTAACACTGAAACGGCAGCTTGAATTTGGTGGCGCTGTAGCTCCAGCTGGAAGACGTAGAAGGAAGAATAATCAGTGGTTGCTGCCGGTGCTGCTGACCATTTTGTGTGTTGTGAGAAGTTTGAGAACCCAAATTTTGACAAATGGAGAACCAGACTTATTATTTAGCACAAGAAAAAGCGAGAGGGTGAATCATCACCGTCAAAGAAGAGAAAACATAAAGAAGCAAAACAAAATCAGGACAGAAAACCTGGCGACCACCGTAGGTTCTACTACACGCTTGGAAAAGGAGGGGTGAGGGAGGGAGATTCAGCTGGGCTGCAGTGTGCAACTTCACCACAAGATGACGCTAAATCTTACACACTGCACCTTTAAAATCCGTTAAAAAAGATGCATTTCAGATGCCTTTGGTTGGTGATGAATGACTGGTAACTACACCAACTTATCAAAATATCTCTCTCTGTTTATCTGTGTGTCTCTCTCTTTCTCTCAGGTGGAGTTCGTTGTTCATCCCTCCATCACTCCTGATGACCCGTTGGTGAAGAGCGCGATAGAGCAGGTCCGCTTCAAAATCTCCAGTTCCTACACAGTGCACAGGTAGGAGGATCACGGTTAAAGAACTACCAAGTACACAATCATTCAGATTCACATCGATGAAGTTCGGAATTATTGTTAAAAAATTTGACTCACATTTATGAAATTTTAAATATAGTGAAAAAAAAATATGGTTACAGAATTTGGAATCACTTTTCAAAAACATTAAACCCCAATTCAGACATTTGGAATGGCAATTTTCAAATTATTAGATTCAGATATTACTGAGATGAATTCATAATTCCAACGTTTGGAAACACTAACTTTTTGGAGACAGTGAAGTTCTGATGCAGTGAATATTTAAAGTATGGTACACTTGGCTTTGTTTCTCAGTGGTGCTCAGATCTCAGACAGATTACGTTGTTGTAAATAAAGCTGAGTGTAATTTTAACACTGTATTACAGACTCTATCAATAAATGAAGCAAAGCAGTAGAAACTCTTCGTCTTCTGTGTTTCTCTCTCAGGCTGA
>NW_023494808.1:852417-892417 GCF_904425465.1 Colossoma macropomum
TAAATACATATATATATATATATATATATATATATATATATATATATATATATATATATATATATATATATATATGTGTGGTTCATTTAGCCACAGTTAACCCTTTGAGGTAGCACTGAGTAATTTAAGTGTGACTAATTTGTGCTGTTGTGAGTGAACGGCTAGACTTTTTCTCCGTCTCACTGTAGAGAGTAAAAGGCACACAGCGCCACCTAGCGTACTGAAGAAGCAGCTGTTCACAGTTCATACTGAATTGAGGACCACAAACACGCAGTCTATTTAAAGAAATATTTCGTTTTGTTCATTCTTACTGTTTTATTGTCCAAACCAGGACTTAAATAATTTGTGTACCACTGTTTTTGGTACAGTGTGAAAGCCTTGTAGCTATAACCCTGTGTCTGTCTGTCTCTCTGTCTGTCTGTCAGGGTTTTTTCTATCTGAAGAAGCATGCGACCATCGTGGACACCACAATGTGTGAGCCGCACTATAATCTGGCCATAGAGACGCGTCCCTTCGACAGACGGCACTACACCTTTAACACCGCGCAGGATGTGGAGAACTACTGGTTCGACATGCTGTGTGTGTGCCTCAACACACCTTTAGGTAACAGTCTACACTTCTACTCAACACGCTGTAGAGAACTGATATCAACATCAACACAGACTCCTCGTTACTGAAACACACCTGCTTCTGTTGATTAGTGCTGCTTCGTCTGTGTTTTACCTCTCTCTCTCAGGCGTGGTGCGTCCTCGCTCTCGTCTGTCTGACGGGGATGGAGATAGAGAGGGGGATGAGCCAGATGTCGCTGTAGGAGCTGAGCGCTACGAGAGACTGCAGTACACTCTAAAGTGAGAACATTTACCATTCATTAGTGACCAGTAGAGCTGGACCTTCAGTTTAGACTGTCAACAGCGTGGCAATCAGTGGCAGTTGTGATGTAATGCTCTGTGATTGGCTGATACTAGATTCAGTTGTGATGTAATGATCTGTGATTGGCTGCTATTAGGCTCTGTGATGATGTAATGCTCTGTGATTGGCTGATATTTGATTCTGTTGTGATGTAATGCTCTGTGATTGGCTGATATTAGGCTCTGTTGTGATGTAATGCTCTGTGATTGGCTGATATTAGGCTCTGTTGTGATGTAATGCTCTGTTATTGGCTGATATTAGATTCTGTTGTGATGTAATGCTCTGTGATTGGCTGATATTTGATTCTGTTGTGATGTAATGCTCTGTGATTGGTTGATATTAGATTCTGTTGTGATGTAATGCTCTGTGGCTGCTATTAGGCTCTGTGATGATGTAATGCTCTGTGATTGGCTGATATTAGGCTCTGTTGTGATGTAACGCTCTGTGATTGGCTGATATTAGGCTCTGTTGTGATGTAATGCTCTGTGATTGGCTGATATTAGGCTCTGTTGTGATGTAATGCTCTGTTATTGGCTGATATTAGATTCTGTTGTGATGTAATGCTCTGTTATTGGCTGATATTAGATTCTGTTGTGATGTAATGCTCTGTGATTGGTTGATATTAGATTCTGTTGTGATGTAATGCTCTGTGATTGGTTGATATTAGATTCTGTTGTGATGTAATGCTCTGTGAATGGCTGATATTAGGCTCTGTTGTGATGTAATGCTCTGTTATTGGCTGATATTAGATTCTGTTGTGATGTAATGCTATGTGGCTGATATTAGGCTCTGTGATGATGTAATGCTCTGTGATTGGCTGATATTAGGCTCTGTGATGATGTAATGCTCTGTGATTGGCTGATATTAGGCTCTGTGATGATGTGATGCTCTGTGATTGGCTGATATTAGATTCAGTTGTGATGTAATGCTCTGTGGCTGATATTAGGCTCTGTGATGATGTAATGCTCTGTGATTGGCTAAACAGGGGCAGTTGTGATGTAGTTGATGATGGCGTAACCCCCGGTGACGGGCAGGGGGCCGGAGGACTGGACTCTTCATTCTTCAGTCACCTTAAACGCAACTGGCTCTGGACCACTCACCTGGTCAGCAAGCCTAAAAAGGTGAGACACGCGCTCATCAACACACGAAAGAGGCCATTCGGCTGTTTTTATGTAAAAAGTAACAGAACATCCCCACATCAGAATTTTCCCCGTCCCCTCGTTGTTAATACACTAATACAGTATTGTGCTAATATTAACACTGACGTTACAATAATGTTTCATGAGTTTCTTTGCGTTTCTAATTTTGATGTTCTTTTATTGCAGTATTAATATTATGGTAATTTGTTGCAAATGTTGTATTTATTTTCTATTAATCTTACCATATTTATTCTTCCATTAAGATTATATGAATGATATAATCTTGTTTTACTGTTGCATTAATTTTGAATTATTTAATTTGTTGTATGAATTTTTAAACAATGTATTAATGCTGTAAAACCTTATTTTGAGGTTGCATAAATATTATTGTAATATTACAATGCTGCCTCTTGAAGGAGACACAATACTGGGCAGCCAATCAGAAAAGAGCTCATTTACATATATCAGTCTTAAAGGCACAGTAACAAAAACAGCCAGTTTAGTTTGTAAGGGAACAAGAGAGGTTAGAAGAGGTTCATGTGAATATTAAGTATGATTGTTCACACAAACATTGTAAGTGGACCTCAGAAGGAAAGCAGTAAAGCACATTTGTGGATTATGGGCCCTTATATGTTGTATTAACACTGAACATCATATTAATGTAAACCTTTCAGCCTGGAGACAGTCACACTGTGCGTCTGAGGAACCTGCTGTCCAAACACCCCCTCCCCAAATCTGTGTGTGCAGGTCAGTACACTGTTCGTGGTTTGGTTTGTTAAAAAAGTGTTTTTTATTTCACTTCATTAGGATCCCAATCTCAGTGCAATAGTTGTTGATATTAATAAAAACAGTGGAATAAAGATGTTTCTGTAATACAGCCCTGATCCATCTCAGACTGAAAAGAGCGTAGGCATCTCAGGCACAGCTTTAGAATGATTTAAAGCAGATTCAACAAACAGAGTTTCTTATAGCATTGGGAAATTATTCATCTAAAAATGTTACCGTTGCCTTTGGAGTTCCTCAAGGTTCTGTTTTAGGGCCACTGCTTTTCTCTAGGAAATGTGGACAGCAAACATGAGATACATTCTGTTCCCTGACTCAGTCAATTCTCTTTACTGTAAACTCCCTGGTTCCTCCCAGCAATCCAGGGTGGTGTGGGCGGCGGTACTGTGGCTCCCCCTGCTGTTCAAGAGGACGAGGTGCAGATGGATGTGGAGCCAGGCTCCAGAAACCTGCAGGTCCGTGGAGGAAAGAAAAACAAACGCAAGAGACAGAAGAAAGAGAGCAGCAAACCGGCTAAAAAGAAGAGGAAAGGTGAGAGACTTTTTTGTGTACTCAGATTTACCCAGATTTCCAAATGTAGCTGGTCAGCCAAGACGTTTGGCGCTAGTTTGGTCACTCCTTTTAAGTTTTACCATGTAAAGCCTGTCTAACACACTCTACCTGGTGAGGGCATCCTTGGTTCTCGCCGCTGCTCCTCCCCTGATATGTTTAATGAGCAGCTAACGAGCAGCACAGCGGAGCAGATGTTGAACGCAGCTGGTCTAACGCCGCGTCCCAAACCACACTCTTCTGTACTTCACCTACTGCGCTAATGAGTGCACTTCTGATGGGATATGTGCTATTTTTACACACTATTTAGTGAGCTAGTGTGCGGTTTGGGACGGGCGCTAGTAATGCAGCGGGAAATCTCAGCCGTTTAGATTTCAGCTTTCATTTGTTAATCACTACAGCAGCAAATCAAATAAAATCAACTCAACACACTCAAATATATCAGTTAATACACTTTAAAAATGAGTTTAAAAAGTGTTTAAAAACATGTTTTACTGCCTTTGCTGGATCAGTTACGGCTTTATCTCATTACAAACCGCCACAGCACTGCTGAGTGAACTTGATCTTGGTGGCAGTGCGACTGTGACGTCATCAGAATACAATCAGTTACAAGTTTGAAAACTTTCAGCTTTTAAATCTTGATTGCATTTGTGTATTTTTTCAGTGGTCAGTGTGAGAAAGCACACACTGTGTCAGGATGAAACTGACCGCAAGGCTCTGTTGCGAATGACCAGACAGAGGGTCACCTGGACGCACCTGGAGGACAGCATTCTGATGCTCTGCAGAGTGGCCAGCCACTTCCTCAACCGCAAGGTATACATACGAACACTGTAAGGCTGTTTTCATGTAAAATCATTTGATAAATGCAGGAAATAAACCACATTACAGTTTCTCTTTTACGTCAAAACGTTTTCAGTGCAGCAAAATAAAATGTCAAATTTTAAAAATGTCAAGTGGTGCGACGTCCAAATACATTTGCTGATTAGGTAAATTATTATTAAAAAGGGTAATTTAGTCACATATATTTCTGAACAATACATTTTGGCTTTACTTCATGTTTTACAACAATAACGTTGTAAAATAGGGCAGCTTTAAACAAACTCAGCTCACTGAAAACACGTTCATCTGTAAATTTAGATTTTTTCAAAAGTCTTTTGACAAGAAAGGACTTTTATTCTGCCATGCTTAAGAAAAAGTAGTGGGCAGCATATTTCACTAAAAAGAAGACCCCATGATACTTTGATGGCGCAATGCCGAGGTCTCTACAGCTTTTTTTTAAATATTGTAAAAATGGTTATTTTTGAGATGTGATTAGGTCGTCAAGTCAGATGGTGCGACGGCAGAAAAACCATGAAAAGTGATGTTTTTATTTGAATTATATTTGTTTATTTGAATAATTAAAGGATGGACAGAGGCTTACACAGGTTAAAGCAAACCTTCCTCCAGTTAGACTAAATATTAGGAATTAAATGTAATCTTTATTATTAATAATAATGACTCGACAGTTCGATCATATTTGGTCCTCACAAGTGTAGCAATACAACTACAGGCATCTTCACACATTCACACACATTATTTTCAGACTGAAAAACTGATTTTTTGTTTTTTGTGTAGATTAAGAAGACGTTTGTTGCGTGGAACGTGGTTCGTGATATTCTCCACTCTGAGCTAGAACTGTCTCTAGATAAAACCTCGCTGTCAGTTGGGCGCCGTTCGCGCTACATCATGAAGAACCCGCAGACCCAGCTCAACTACAGGTAAACTACAGAACACTCTAGAACTTAGCTCAACTACAGGTAAACTACAGAACACTCTAGAACGCAGCTCAACTACAGGTAAACTACAGAACACTCTAGAACGTAGCTCAACTACAGGTAAACTACAGAGCACTCCAGAACTCAGCTCAACTACAGGTAAACTACAGAACACTCTAGAACATAGCTCAACTACAGGTAAACTACAGAACACTCTAGAACATAGCTCAACTACAGGTAAACTACAGAACACTCTAGAACATAGCTCAACTACAGGTAAACTACAGAACACTCTAGAGCTCAACCCAACTACAGGTAAACTACAGAATGCTCTAGAACTCAGTTCAACTGCAGGTAAACAACAGAACATTCTAGAACTCAGCTCAACTGCAGGTAAACTACAAAATGCTCTCTAACGTAGTTCAACTAGAGAACACTCAGTTAATCTTCATGTAATCTACAGAGTGTTTTGGAAATCAGCTCAACTACAGGTAAACTACAGAACGTTATAGAGCTCAGCTCAGCTACATGTAAACTAGAACCCAGATCCGCTAAAACTAAACTACAAATGCTCTAGAACTTAGCTCAACTACAGGTAAAGTGCAGGATGCATCTAGCATACAGCTCAACTAAGGTAACCTACAAAAAGCTCTAGAACCCAATAAAATGGAAAGTAAACTACAGAACATTCTAGAACTCACCAGACGGGACGTTCTAGTACCTTCTATTACACATCTTAACTTTAAATAAAGTAAAGAACCCCCTACAATACAGCTCAGCTACAGGTCGACTGCAGAACCTCCTGGAAAACACCAAAACTACAGATTAAACAATGCTTTAGAACTCGGCTCAAAAACCCACCTCAGCTACATGTGACTAGAGAACACTGTAGAACCCAGCTCAAGTACAGGTAAACTACAGAACCCTCTAGAACACATCAAAACTATGCATAAACTGCGTAGTTGAAGACCTACAGAACCCCCACTCATAGTTATAAATAGTTCAGTAATAGATCTCCCTGAAAGAAGCTAACGATCGCTAAATAACAGAACACTGTAGAACGCAACCTTCAATACAGAATGTGGTCTAGAACCCGTTCCAGTGGGACAGCACCGTGAGTCAGTGAGTGTGTGTGTGCAGGATCTGTCTGGCTGAAGTGTACCAGGATAAAGCCCTGATCGAGACGTTCATGAACAGAACCAACAACTACGACGACCCCAAGGTGAGTCTGACGCCTCGAGAACATGGAACGTGTTAAACTATCGGATTGTATTTGATGAAATGAAGAGTGGATGACGCTTTACTAGAACCCTGCTACGGAACACTAACATAACCGTGCCATAAACATGTCATAGCAGAGGTCATTACAGATGACGGTCAGTGATATAACAGTGTGATGTTATTATTACTGGTAACTGTCATAACGGCTTTATGTCACATGCTTAGTTTTGCTAGTTAGTTGTCATAACTTTATACATAAAATTAATAATAATAATAAGTTTAATTTAGTTAGCAAATCCAGCAACACTTTACACAAGTAACAATACACAGTTGTTTGCAAATGTTTGTGCACCCCTTGGTCATATTCCATGTTGTTGATTCTAAGTTACACATCCTCTAAACACACTAGTGCACATTTAATACACAATTACTGTTTATTTACTGAATTTAACACACTGGCAGAAAAAATAAAACATCAAATAAGGCCTGTACAAAAGTTACGACATATATACTGTGTATATATATATATATATATATATATATATATATATATATATAGACTGTGTATATATATATATATATATATATCTCCAAAATGGTAACTTTACAGCAGAAGGAAAAAACATACTTTACTTTTAATGTAAGTCAATGGAACCACATTTTTTTCCAAGTAATTTTGGGTCGTTTCTTTTGGTCCATTCATCATGAAATGTACACACAATGTAAAGGAAAAGAGGCATTTTTAAGTGATGTCATAAACTGAAAAACGAGAAAAGACGCAAGTGATGGAATAAAGCACACAAATGACGGATTAAATTGGTGTAAATTGACAGCCGTATTGCGGCAGAGTACTTACACCGGAACACACGAGTTATCAGTCACAACATCTGTACAGGTAATAATAACCTGGCACTGTTATATTACTGACAGTCTGTCAGGACAACTGGCGACTGTATATGACATCTGCTGTGACTGTTTATGGCACAGTTATGTGAACATTTAGATTCACAACTATTTATTATTTATTAGAATTAGAGTGAAAAACATATATTTCTTTACATTTTACGTCTTATCGCCCCGCCAGTATTCTAAAGTCAACAAATAAGTACAAATGTAGCAGCCTGAAGAGTGTGTGTGTGTGTGTGTGTGTGTGTGTGTGTGTGTGTGTGTGTGTGTGTGTGTGTGTGTTCTAGGTATGTGCTGAGGAGTTTAATGAGTTCGTGAGCGCCCTGAGAACAAAGTTCAGCTCCAGCTATGGTTCCAGTGATGTCGTCATTCCAGATACTAAAGAGGAGCTTTTTAACAAGTAACAAACACGGCCCAGAAACACAAACACGGTGTCATTAAAGTCGGGGTTACACTGTGCGATTTTAGTCTGGCCGAGTCTGAGCTGGTCGGCTCTAGTCTGCAGACTTTTGGGTCAGTCGGAGTCGACAGTTGGAGAGAGTCGAGTCATGTTTGAGGGACGCAGACTCAGATTTACTGCCTCCCGGTCGCGTTTCAGACCAGTCAGAGTTTATCAAACATATCTGATTTTTTCGACCCGACTCTGAGTGAAATGTAGTGTAAACTGTTCAACGACTCAATCTGAACAGACTCCTGCAACAGCCAATGAAGACTGAGAGCACTAAAGAAGAAAATACAGCAAGTAAACAAAGAAAAATGGTGAAAAGTCTCTCATGTGTGGAGATTTTTAATGAGCTGAGTTTAAGATGCAATCGATTTTATGTACTTTTGAAACTCTAAACACTCCATGTTTACCTGCTGCTTCTTTACTGTGTAGCATAAACGACAGAGAAAACAGCAGCAGCCGCTACATGTTTGTTTATTTGCGTTTCCTATTATTGGGAGAACGCGAAAGTTTGTGAGAGTTTGCGAGAGTTCGTGTGAGTTCACTGAGTGCCGTTCGGTTCAGCAGCAGCTTAAAAGCTAAAAGACGCTGAGTCTGTTATAATCTGTTCAGACTTTAAAAGTCGTGTAGGGAACCCAAACCTTAATTCATCAAAGCTCTGTTTGGATTATATTAGTCTATAAGGCTGCTTTGCGCTGGCCGTGGGTGTAATGCACTGGGGCCTCTGGCCATTTTTGTTAATGAGATTTCTTTATTTACCTTCCGCTCACCCACACATATACACCATGTGCAAAATATAGGGGGTCCTGAGGGGTCTGGGACCTTCTAATTAACCTCTTGGACCCCCTGAATGTCTCAAAATCAAAATCCTGAAAATAAACTTACGATGTTTTGCTGTCTGTAAAACTCTTGGACGGCAATAAAATGATTACATCACAAGCAAGTTTCTAGTGGGTTGTATTTTCTACAGACGTTCACGTCAGCAGTGGTCAAATAATAGAAAGCTAAAGACTGATCTGTCGAACACTGTTTACATCAGGCTGCTGAAGCATCACTAGACGAGCATGAGTGTCAGTAAATACAGTCGCCTCGGGATCCAAACACAGTTGTTTAAAAACACTGTTCTAAAATAATAGCAGTAATAATGGGATTTTTTTTTTTGCCAAATTGAACAGCGAAAGCAACATACTGGTAAAAAGCTAAGCTAAGTATGCAGGAGTTACTGGGGGGTGATTTCCATGAGTTTGATTGGACAGATTACACTAAAGATATCAGTGTCTGTGTTTACATGCAAAGATTTTCTCCAATCTGATTAAATACATTCTGATTACAGGTTAAGACTGAGGTGTTTATTCTCACTCTACTCAACAATCTGATGGAAAATCTCTGTTTACATGCTCACTGCCGCTTAGTGTAGACGTTACCATGACAACCAGCATCACGTGAGTCCAGTCAGAGTGAGATGAGCAGCAGTGAGCAGCGCTTGTGTTTTTAATCCCTTTAAAATGATGTCAGACTCAGGAAAACGTCCTTCACATGTCCTTATTAAAGAAGGCCGAGAGGAAGACGTCTTGTTCTGAGACACATAAGCTGGACGTCCGTCCCACCGCCGTCTTTTAAAGATCAGAGCATAAACTTCGTCTCCTCTGCAGACCAGTTTCTGCTCCGCCATGTTGAACAGTATAAACTTTCACTATGACGCGACGAACATGATCAGAACGGACTTAAACTTTCCGATAGGGAATGTAATCAGATACAGGCGTTTACACAGATATTACTCTTCTATTTAAAGGATTATTTACAAGATTACCCACCTCGATCAATCGGAACTGTATTCTGAACGGCCTCAATCAGACTAGACTATTCTGTATAGAATGGGGACGTATTTCACTCCGATTGAGCTATTAGTCGGATTATTAACTGATTGTTGGGCTGCATGTAAACGTGGCTACTGACGAATGACACAGCTTTGATGAATAAGTGCCAATATGTAATATAAAGGAAGCTGTAATTAAACAGATCTGTTCTAATTTGTCTGTCCATTCCAGGTTTAAAGTGTACGTTATCGGGGAAGAACCAGCGCCGAGAACCAAGGATGTGCTCAGCAGGTAGAGTGTGTTAGACAGGCTTTACATGGAGAAACGGAAAATATTTACATGGAAGAACGTTAATTAAGATCGACTTACCGTTTACACAAAGCATTTCACATTAGCGAGATTAGTAGCTTAACTTTCCATATTTTGTTCTATCTGTATGAATATCTGTGGTGTGTTATTTATTCTATGGTTGCATCTTTGAATCAGTAGAGAGGAAAATTAATAACTAACACTGAACAGCAAGCATTCAAGCAGCTGTTCAAACAGCTGTCTTGCTAATGTTAGCTAGCAAGCTAAATAGCTAATTAAGTGGCAATTAAGCAACATTATTCCGTTTTCTGTTTTATTTTCTTGTCCATGGTGTGCCAATCGAAATTATGTGGTTTGGCCTGATCATGTACAATATCAGTGCTCTGATTGGCTGTTTCACACGGTTTCGAGCAAGTTTCAAGTGATTTGCATGAGACTTTACATTATTCAGTGAAATGTAGTTTAAATTTCAAGCAGCTGAGTTTAACCACATAAAGCCAAGCTAAGAGTTTTACAGTCATTGCATTATTACTGACTATTAAGTTTAGTGGAGTAAACAGAATTACAGATAATATTGTTTTTATGCTGAGGGAGATCTGTAAGTCATTCTGCTAAAGGAATAAACGTTACTCTAAATGTTGAGTTCGGTAATGAAGGAAAACGGTAAACGTTTATTTAATTGTATTGATGTGAAAATGATTAATATACACTCAATTAAAACGAACTAGAACGTTTGTTGAGAGTGTGTGTTGGAGGACGTGTAGACGATTATGTTTGTTTGTTTGTTTGTTTGTTTGTTTGTTTGTTGTATGTTCAGCGTGGAGGATATTCACTCTCTGGTGCTGAATAATTTGATCCAGAGCACCCTCGTCCTCTCCAACTCACAGATGAAGACCTGCCAGTCCTTTCAGGTGCTTCTTTTGTTGTGGAACAAATTAATATTGTAGTTTTTAATGTACCTTTTTATCAAAAATCATAATCTATAGCTGTATTCTGTATGCATGTGTGTATGTGCAAGCAGTTGCGTGCAAGAGGGGCTAAGATTTTCACTCACCTTCACACCTGTGTAAATGTGATGTGACAATAAACGTAATTTGGATATGAATTTGGGGAAAAACTCTTCTGGTCAGATTGTTAACACACCCCCAGCATGTTTTAGTGCACAGTTTCTATTTATTTGCCAAGTTTAACATATTGGAAAAGAATTAAACATAAAATATGATGTCATAATGTCAATAAACGTAATATTTAATGCTCTAAGTTTTGCACTATAAATATGCGATGCCACTCAAAAATGATTAGATATAACACGTAGACAGTATTTGAGCAAAGGCAGTAGCTGTTTGAATAAGGACACACAAGCTCACTTGCTGTGACTGTAACACTTACGTTTGAACAGTAACATTGTTTCCTTCCTAATTTCATGGCGAATTTTAGCATTAGTCTCAATCTAGGATTGTGATTTTATTTCCAAATATCTTATGGAAGCGCTGATTTTTATTTATAGTTTGCATTATAAAATATTTCTGCCTTTATTTTTATTTCTTCCTCTCTCGCTCTGTTAGTCCTTCTCTCTCTACAGTAGATATAACTCCGAGGTGCTGCAGCAGGCCTTCCTGAACTGCAAGAAACGTGGACTGGTGAACCGGCGTCGGGCCAACAAGGTCCTCGGCCCGAAGAAGAGCAGAGCCGTCCCCTTTGTGCCCATGTCCTATCAGCTCTCTCAGCACTACTACAGGTACCATCAGCTCTCTCAGCACTACTACAGGTACCATCAGCTCTCTCAGCACTACTACAGGTACCATCAGCTCTCTCAGCACTACTACAGGTACCATCAGCTCTCTCAGTACTACTACAGGTACTACTGTCCTATCACCTCTCTCAGCACTACTACAGGTACCATCAGCTCTCTCAGTACTACTACAGGTACTACTGTCCTATCAGCTCTCTCAGCACTACTACAGGTACTATCAGCTCTCTCAGCACTACTACAGGTACTATCAGCTCTCTCAGTACTACTACAGGTACTTTTAGCTCTCTCAGTACTACTACAGGTACTACTGTCCTATCAGCTCTCTCAGCACTACTACAGGTACCATCAGCTCTCTCAGCACTACTACGGGTACCATCAGCTCTCTCAGCACTACTACAGGTATTGTCAGCTCTCTCAGCACTACTACAGGTACTATCAGCTCTCTCAGCACTACTACAGGTACTATCAGCTCTCTCAGCACTACTACAGGTACCATCAGCTCTCTCAGTACTACTACAGGTACCATCAGCTCTCTCAGCACTACTACAGGTACTATCAGCTCTCTCAGTACTACTACAGGTACTACTGTCCTATCAGCTCTCTCAGTACTACTACAGGTACTACTGTCCTATCAGCTCTCTCAGCACCACTACAGGTACCATCAGCTCTCTCAGTACTACTACAGGTACTACTGTCCTCTCAGCTCTCTCAGTACTACTACAGGTACTACTGTCCTATCAGCTCTCTCAGCACCACTACAGGTACCATCAGCTCTCTCAGTACTACTACAGGTACTACTGTCCTATCAGCTCTCTCAGCACTACTACAGGTACTATCAGCTCTCTCAGCACTACTACAGGTACTATCAGCTCTCTCAGTACTACTACAGGTACTACTGTCCTATCAGCTCTCTCAGCACTACTACAGGTACCATCAGCTCTCTCAGCACTACTACAGGTACTATCAGCTCTCTCAGCACTACTACAGGTATGTCAGCTCTCTCAGCACTACTACAGGTACTATCAGCTCTCTCAGTACTACTACAGGTACTATCAGCTCTCTCAGCACTGCTACAGGTACTATCAGCTCTCTCAGCACTACTACAGGTACTATCAGCTCTCTCAGTACTACTACAGGTACTATCAGCTCTCTCAGCACTACTACAGGTACCATCAGCTCTCTCAGCACTACTACAGGTACTATCAGCTCTCTCAGTACTACTACAGGTACTATCAGCTCTCTCAGTACTACTACAGGTACTACTGTCCTATCAGCTCTCTCAGCACTACTACAGGTACTACTGTCCTATCAGCTCTCTCAGTACTACTACAGGTACTACTGTCCTATCAGCTCTCTCAGCACCACTACAGGTACCATCAGCTCTCTCAGTACTACTACAGGTACTACTGTCCTATCAGCTCTCTCAGCACTACTACAGGTACTATCAGCTCTCTCAGCACTACTACAGGTACTATCAGCTCTCTCAGTACTACTACAGGTACTACTGTCCTATCAGCTCTCTCAGCACTACTACAGGTACCATCAGCTCTCTCAGCACTACTACAGGTACTATCAGCTCTCTCAGCACTACTACAGGTATTGTCAGCTCTCTCAGCACTACTACAGGTACTATCAGCTCTCTCAGTACTACTACAGGTACTATCAGCTCTCTCAGCACTGCTACAGGTACTATCAGCTCTCTCAGCACTACTACAGGTACTATCAGCTCTCTCAGTACTACTACAGGTACTATCAGCTCTCTCAGCACTACTACAGGTACCATCAGCTCTCTCAGCACTACTACAGGTACTATCAGCTCTCTCAGCACTACTACAGGTACTATCAGCTCTCTCAGTACTACTACAGGTACCATCAGCTCTCTCAGTACTACTACAGGTACTACTGTCCTATCAGCTCTCTCAGCACTACTACAGGTACCATCAGCTCTCTCAGCACTACTACAGGTACTACTGTCCTATCAGCTCTCTCAGTACTACTACAGTACTACTGTCCTATCAGCTCTCTCAGCACCACTACAGGTACTCCAGTGTGTTTCCACTCTTGATCTTCTTACTCCTCAAAACATGCTTTGCACTCACTCAGCCCTGCATTCATAAATCTACTGAATGTCCCCATTACAGAGCTACAAACTATAGGGGAACCTATTTGTGCTATTTAAGTAATCCACAGAGAATCTTCAAGGCGTTTACGGGGAGCTTGGTTTACGGGTGATCTGTGAGGGATCTTGGGGAATCTACAGGTGGTCTGTGGGAATGTATAGATCATTAATGGGGTATACAGTGTTCTGTGTAAGATACCAGGGAATATATTGAAAATCTGGGGATCTCATGAGAGTCATATGGAGAACCTATGAGAGAGCTACATGAGATATGTAGGTTGATCCCCCAGAGATTTTATATTGTCTGGAGCTTTGTATTTGGGACACTAAGTTGCTTTAGAGGCGCAATCCCAAGTGAGTGCCCAATGCTTTTTCGAGGGACAGGAGTTGCAAGTGATCTGTCAGGGTTTTGTTGATCTGGAGGGTGATTTATGAGGAATCAGCAGGGGTTTTGTTGGTGATCTATCTGTTGATGTGTTGGGAATCCATTCTTTTTATCCTACCCATCAGATCTGTGAGGGGTTTGCAGGTGATCTGTGAGTGATGTCTTGGGAATCTCTGGGGGATCTGTTGGGGAGTTGTGGGGTTTCTCAAGTGACCTGATGATGATCTTTTGGGAACGTGCAAGTCATATATGGGTAATCTAAGGGAGCTGTGGTGGTTCTTTGGGTGATCCATGGAGGATTGATAAGTGGGGGATATATTGAGGATCTGTGGGGGATATATGAGTGATATTTGGATGATCTGCGGAAGATGTAAGGATGATATGGATGACCTGCAGATGATCTATGGGGGTGTTTGGAATCTGTGGGGTTTTGTGGATAATCAGTCTGTTGCATCTTTTGGGATCTGTTCTGTGGGTGATCTCTGGAGAAGCTAACGAAGATCTGAAGGTGATGCATGGCTGATCTGTGGGATTGGTGATGATCTGTGGACAATCTTAAGGATGGTACAAGGAAATTGCTCACACGTTCTTGCTTGCTGGTCTGTACATTTGATAGTAACTTGAGCTTTCTCCTTTCAGGTATTTCACATGGCGTTTCCCGAGTACAGTGTACAATGAGGTTTACGACTTGCTAGAGGTTCTGCGTCAGAAAGTCGGAGTGGATCGGCCCAACACCTTCTCCTTCCAGCAAGATAAGGAGAAGGAGGGGCAGAAGGATGTAGAAGAGAAGGAAGAGGAGAGAGTAAATGAAGAGAGTGAGAAAGCAGAGGAGAGGAATGATCGACTAGAAAAGGCTGAGGGACCAGGGGCTGGAGTGGAAAGACAACAGCAAGAGGTTCCTGGTGTAGACCCCATCACACTCCCTGGAGATGTGGAGCATCCTGCTGTAGACCCTAAAGAGTCCCCTGGAGATGTGGAGCATCCTGCTGTAGACCCTAAAGAGTCCCCTGGACATGTGGAGCATCCTGCTGTAGACCCTAAAGAGTCCCCTGGAGATGTGGAGCATCCTGCTGTAGACCCTAAAGAGTCCCCTGGAGATGTGGAGCATCCTGCTGTAGACCCTAAAGAGTCCCTTGGAGATGTGGACGATCCTGCTGTAGACCCAGAATCTCCCCCTGGTGGTGAGGATTCTACTGTAGACCCTGCATTACCTTCTGGTAATTTAAGGGAACCTGTGCTAGACCCTCTAGCACCTCCTGGTGATGTGGAGGATTCTACAGTAGACTCTCTAGTGCCCCCAACTGATGTGGAGGATATGCTAACATTTCCCATTGATGCTCCAGGAGGGGCATCGCTCTGCTGCCTCTCACTCATGACTCTGGGGCTGCTTACCGTGGACGTGTCAATACCACAGCAGGTCGTGGTGGTGGACAGTACACTGGTGGACAATGACGTTGTCAAGAGGTAATGCATGTATTTTGGGAAGAATACATAATAAATATGAAGTTATTTTATATTAAATAAAATATACTACACTAATTTATCATCATTTTTTGGAGCATTTAGTCATTATTATTTACAGCTTTCTACTAATTATTTGAGGAACAGAACCAGGACACTGAATTTGTTCTATACATTAATCTGAATTTTACATTTACGGCATTTGGTAGACACTTTTGTCCAGAGTGACTTGATCATTTCACAGAGGTAGGTGAAGGTAGTGTTAGGAGTCTTGCCCAAGGACTCTTATTGGTATAGTGTAGGGTTCTGACCAAGGTGGGGGATTGAACCCCAGTCTACAGCGTAGAAGGCAGAGGTGTTACCCACACTACACTACACCAACCTCAATATTATCTTGATGTTGTGTATGTGTCCCAGTATCACTAAAGAGCTGGATGAGGAGGAGGAGGATGAAGTAGATGATGAAAGGAGAGGACGTTTTGAGGTGAAAGCTCGCCAGGCCTCCCACACCAACTACCTGCTGATGAGAGGATACTTCGTCCCGGGCATCATCAGTTTGAGGAACATGAACTCCACTGACCACATTGCAGTCAACTCCTGCACTGTTAAGATACAGCTACGACGTACGCCTGCACACACGCTCTTCAGAGAGGCCGGTAAGACACCACCTATGAACCAGGCCTGGGCGATAAAACGCAATTATTCTAAATGATTTGTAGGAATCAATGATGGATATTTAAGGTATTTTTGATGGAATGATGATGCCATTGTGCTCGTCCATTCGTTATTAGCAGTGAAGGCTTGACATTTGAACAGTCAGTGCTTCCATACATGAGGTGGCGCTGTGGTTTTTATTCTGTAGATAGAGAAGGAGAAGGACGTCTAATCTAAATCCCCATAGACTCCGTTCTTAAAGACTTTAGATGTTCATGAAAAGGGTTTTTCTATTGTGCACAAGCTTGAAATTGTAACAATAGAAGATTTTCAAAAAGTTTCTGTATAGAACCAAATATAACATATTCCTTAAGAATCTGAAGACCGATTTCACCATGCAAAGAACCGTTTAAGCATGCAAATGGTTCTTCGAGTTTTCATGGTTCTACATAGAATGATTGCCTTTGCTGAAAAAAAACCCTTAAAGAACCATTTTTAAGAGTGTACATCACTCTGGACTTTCTCGGTAAATCCACTGATTTTCTAAATTTTTTCCATAACTCAGTGTTTGAGATGTAATCAGAGAGATTCAGAGCAGTTTGATGTGAAATGGTTCAGATGTCTTCACAGTGGTGGTGATAGGAACCAGGGGTCGCCATGACTACAACACAAATATAGACATTTTATTTACTATCCAGAACCACCAGTGAACCTACACGAGTCTTCTGAGTTTATATGGAATGTTGATGATGAAAATAGTGGAAAATCTGAAATATTAAGTTTTCTTTGGGGACTATTTTGCCTCACAGCGCCCTGCATGTATCCCTCCACCATGAATGGAGTTTAAGTTCTCTAAACTATCATAAAACAGTGTCTCAGTCATCAGGCAGTGAATTCATAACCATTTCATGTAGGAACTTTCTGTGAGGGAGCTTTTAGAGGTGGACGTCTGGTTCCTATCACCACCACTGTGAACAGTTCTGACTCGGTAAGTTTCTCTAGAACGGAGCGTTTCACACCAAACTACTCTGAACCACTCTGATTACATCTTAACCACTTAATTATGCAAGAATTTTGATTCATTCCCTTTAAAGATAACACGTGGTATAGATTTCTTTTTTTTTTACATAAAAACAAATTTATTACAGAAAACAAACATTTTTGTGATGCCAGCGTTCCCATAAGAAGACGCACCCTTTTCTAGCTAACATACTGATAAAACAGATGTGATACAGTAACTTATGCAATACATAAAATACAATAAACAAATGTAATCTTTTTTTCTTTTTTTTGTATTTAAATTCAGATTGATATTAGTCATATTCAAGAACTGTTGCTAGAGCAAATAAAGTAACGTTTAAAACTAATATCTAATAATATCTCTCTCTCTCTCTCTCTCTCTGTCTCTCTCTCTCTCTCTCTCTCTCTCTCTCTCTCTCTCTCTCAGACGGTGCTCTCTCCGTGGTGACTCGCTTGTCCGTTCCTTCAGTCCCGGCGTCGCTCTCGCGGGTGTTTAAGCAGCGGAGCAGTGCAAGTGAGCAGAGTTTTGTGGATAAGTTTGTGCGCTCGTTGGGTTACAGCAATGTGGACGTGGAGGCAGTTCAGGCCCTCAGAACTGCCGTGCAGAAGGAGGCGGAGTTTGGTATTGACAGGTTGGAGCTGAGCAGGACGTTCTCTCACCTGGAACAGGTGGAGCACGGCAGGAGCAGAACACTACAGCAGTACATACAGGTACAGTAACACTACAGCAGTACATACAGGTACAATAACACTACAGCAGCACATACAGATACAATAACACTACAGCAGCACATACAGATACAGTAACACTACAGCAGCTCATACAGGTACAGTAACACTACAGCAGCTCATACAGGTACAACAACACTACAGCAGCACATACAGGTACAATAACACTACAGCAGCTCATACAGGTACAACAACACTACAGCAGCACATACAGGTACAATAACACTACAGCAGCTCATACAGGCACAACAACACTACAGCAGCTCATACAGGTACAATAACACTACAGCAGCTCATACAGGCACAACAACACTACAGCAGCTCATACAGGTACAATAACACTACAGCAGCACATACAGGTACAATAACACTACAGCAGCTCATACAGGTACAATAACACTACAGCAGCACATACAGGTACAATAACGCTACAGCAGCACATACAGGTACAATAACGCTACAGCAGCTCATACAGGTACAATAACACTACAGCAGCACATACAGGTACAATAACGCTACAGCAGCTCATACAGGTACAATAACGCTACAGCAGCACATACAGGTACAATAACACTACAGCAGCTCATACAGATACAATAACACTACAGCAGCTCATACAGGTACAATAACACTACAGCAGCACATACAGGTACAATAACGCTACAGCAGCTCATACAGGTACAATAACACTACAGCAGCTCATACAGGTACAATAACACTACAGCAGCACATACAGATACAATAACACTACAGCAGCTCATACAGGTACAATAACACTACAGCAGCTCATACAGAGAGAATTAGGCCTAGAATCATAATGAATTTCTATAGAAATGATGGTCATACAGGTGGTCTTTGGTGATTCCACATGGATTGACCTGTGTATTTTCTGTAGGATCTGATAGACGCTGAGGAGCTGCTGGAGGTGGGAGCTCTCTCCCCGCGGTTGATTTATGTGGACTCTGGCGCCCCCTGGCTGCTGCAGTGCCCGACGCAGGTGTGTGATGAGCTGGTCCAGGCTTTCTCCATCCCGGAATCCCTGAAACGCAGGCTGGGATTCTCCCGCCCTCAGCTGGACCCCCACGGACCCCCTGCGGCCAAGAGACCCCGACGGGCCATGAAGACAGGCACTGTCAAATCTGCTGCCGTGGAGACCAGTACTGTCACGTCTGTTACCATTGAGTCAGCCTCCTCTGCCTCGGCCAAGACTGCTGCCTCAGAGACCATTGAGCCTGGGCCAGTTACCATGGAGATCTCCACAGTCAAGTCGGCTGCTGTGGAAACTATTCCACCTGAGACCACACCTGGGCTGGTCGCCATGGAGACATCTTCAGTCACAGAAGCCATTGCACCTGCAGGGGAGTGTAGTGCTGAAAAAGTAGGAGGGGCTAGAAGTCTTCCTCCAGACCCGCCCTCCTCAGAAGCAGGACTGTGTGATGATGAAGGTTCTAGATCGAATGACAGTTCCCAAAATACAACACAGCCTCCAGCTGCAGGTGGGTGTGTCGCTGAAGCCCTGTTGGAGCTGGATTAGTTTTCCCAGAGGAGTCCTTTAATGTCGTTCTTTGATGCAAAGGGTTCTTTGAGTGTTCATGGTTCTATATAGAACATTTTTCTTTACTAAAGAACTCTTGAGGAACCGTCTTTTTAAGAGTGTAGATTATCTTGTTTTGGCCTTGCAGATACAGAAGCTGTGCCACTAGCTGTGCACTCTTTTAGCGGTTAGACTCGTCTTCCGGTCACTGAAAAGGAAGTTGTCTGTTGGCCGTTTATTACATCAGCGTGAGTTTGATTTGAGTAGCACTGCTGCTACTGATGGAGTTCAGAGTTCAGCAAATTTTAGATGATTTGCTTCATAATTATTGCTCATAAAACTATGGACAGTACAGATTCATACTGGATTATAATCGCAGATCCCATCAGTCACTCAAATTACAGGGAAAACAAGTCCAGCTACAGTAGGGATTAATATGGAGTTACAGGATTTTGTTCTGAAATGCATCATAGAGCACTGATATACATTTTTGGGGTGGGTTACTCACATACAAGAAATTTTGGTGCCACATTATGATCAAAAACACAGTTATTAGAGAAACTAAATGCGTTTCCATTATACATCAGCTGCTCTTTTCAAAAACGTGTTAGAAACTGTTAGAAATGAATATATACGCTTTTTTGGTGACCAATAGTTTTTATTTATTTTATCTGGGAGAAACAGCAAACATTACAGAACTATTTACATTACCAGGGCCTGCCATAAGTGGAGAGATAATAATAATAATAATAATAATAATAACAAAAAAATATTGTTTACAAAGCTCAAATACGTCTACAATATATAAGAGGAATGATGAGGTTTGATGACCTAAAGTAGGCGTGTCAAACTGGAGGCCTTCTGGGCTGAAGTGCTGCAGAAATCAGTGGTTCCCCTCATCTAACGCTCTGAGTTCAGTTCATGAAAGTCCCGCTGGTTACCTGATGAGCTGAGCCAGGTGTGTTTTAATGAGGCAGTGAGCTGAAGTCTGCAGAGTTTTGGGCCGCGAGGACTGGAGTCTGACACACATGACCTAAACAGTAGAACCGCTTCGTTTTGACTTCACTGGTTTTGCAGGGTGCAAAGTAGAGTCTGTGTTTGTGTTTATGTTCTAATGCCTTTCTTCATTTGTGCTGCAGGTGAAGGAGGGGATGTGAGGAGTTCTGAAGAGGAAGAGTGAGTCTAGTTTCATGTTACAGCCTCTAATGCACTGATAAAGGGGTTTAATATGCTGTGATTCCTAACGCTAACACTGTAATGTGGAACTGACAGGCAGTGCTGAACCGAGAGTACTGTATTAGAGCTAGGCCTTCAGTTTAGGCCATAAAACTACCTCTGCAAAAGTTTTAGCACCCCTGGCTAAATTATATATTTTGTTGCTTTTTGATCTGGTAAAAAAATAGGAAACACAACTTTTGCAGCTAAGTATTTAGAAAATAACATTTTTATGCACAGTTACTTTGTTTTGATTAAATTAGAAATAAAAATTGAAACAAAATTTATTAAAAAGTAGACATTCCATGTGTTTTATCTGAATCTTGTATCAGACATTATCATATATCTGAGCTTGTATGTATCAGTTTTACAGTGACTCTTTCAGTAAAGAGTTCCGACATGGAGCTGCCACTGCTGTTTAACATTCCTAACAACTAACCAGAACACTGCCTAGACCATGCTGTCAGTGTCATATCTAGAACTTCCAGAAGGACTAGAATGACCTCTTTCTCACCACCCATTGTAATTCAAAGCGTGAGTGGTTGATTCCATGATTGGATGATTTTCTGTTTTAACATTTTAATGTTTTTGTTTCCATTTTTGTTCCACAACTCTCCCAATTCTCTCTCTCTGTCTCTCTGTCTCTGTCTCTCTCTCTCTCTCTCTGTCTGTCTCTCTCTCTCTCTCTCTCTCTCTCTCTCTGTCTCTCTCTCTGTCTCTCTCTCTGTCTGTCTCTCTCTCTCTCTGTTTCTCAGGGTGTTGAGCTTTGTGGCTCGGCCGTGGCGCATCGTGGACGGCTCTCTGAACCGGCCGGTCTGTAAAGGCATGCTGGAGGCTTTACTGTTGCATATCATGACAAACCCAGGCATTCCTGAACCTGCACTGCTGCAGCACTACAGCGGAGTCCTGCAGCCTGTGATCGTCCTCGACCTGCTACAGGTAAGACCACCTGACCAGAGCTCTCAGCTCACCTGATAAACCTGATCACCTGCATCAACCAGACATATGATAAACCCCCTCACCTGCCCAAAGAACCCCCTGTCAAAAACTTACCTGCCAAACCCAGTCAGCTTGTAGTCACCTCAGAACCTAATCAGCTGGTACCCACCTGACACCCAGTGAACTAGTACTCACCTCAGAACCTAATCAGCTGGTACCCACCTGACACCCAGTGAACTAGTACTCACCTCAGAACCCAATCAGCTAGTACTCACCTCAGAACCCAATCAGCTGGTACTCACCTCAGAACCTGTTGACTTGGTACTCACCTGAGAACTCAATCAGCTAGTTCTCACCTTAGAACCCAAACAGCTATTTCTCACCTGAGAACCCAATCAGCTGGTGATCACCTGAGAACGCAAACAGCTGGTATTCACCTGAGAACCCAAACAGCTATTTCTCACCTGAGAACCTAATCAGCTGGTACGGCTCCTTCCAAACCCTACAGAATCACTTCTTCCTCCTCTGATTGTGCTATTCCTCTTCCAAACCCCTCACCTGCCTCTGATCTGTCAAACCCAGTCAGCCATCACTCACCTGCCGCTCACCTGTACTTACCTGTCAGACACCAGTGTCCTCAGAGATGCGTCTTCAGATGTGCTGAACCTGCCCGTGTTCTTGTGTTTCAGGTTCTGATGGAGTTGGGATGCGTGAAAAAGCGCTTTACTCTGAATCGGCCCAAAGCCTCTCTGTTCTCTCGGCCCAGCGTCCCTGAGGTCAGAGGTCGGGGAGAGTTCGGCGTCGTGGAGGACGTGGTGGCCTTTTACGAGCCCACGGTGGACTGCAGTCTGAGACTGGCTCAGATGTTCCCTCACGAAACCAACTGGAACAAATGGGTGCAGCTCTGTGTGCGATAAACGCACCCGAATATCGTTTATTTTTATAAGTTATTTTCATGTTTGCTTGTTTGTGTTTATGTTTGCTGTTGTGGCACAAAACTAATAAAGACTAATTTTATTTACATGTGTGTGGAAGCCAAACAATCAGCCGCACAGTTTTTGTGTAATTATCTTTAGTTTAATAAATTATTGCACAAAAAGCAAACCGACAAACAAAAATTCACAAATCAGTCTTTGTTTCCCAAACAGCTTAGAGTTCAGCTGAGATTCATGACATTCAGTCACAACGTACAGTACATTCTGATTTAAAGCTCTTCAGTGCTTACAGACGAGTCCAGTTAGTCCAGTTAACTCAAACATTCATTCCGTACAAACGTCCACTCTCCTGTACAAAAATAGCTCGAAGGTAACTTCACATTGCATTAGGTTTCAGGCAGCTCAGAAAATGCCCAGATACAGACCGACGGGTCCAGAAGACGTGTGCTTGTTCTTTCAGTAGCCCTCAGACTGTTTAATTAAACAATTAATCAATCAACAAAGTTTGTTAAAAACGTGTCTAGTTGTGTAGTGAGTTTGATTTCTAACATTATTGTGCTACGCTGTGCTTTTGTTTTCTGTTAAACTTCATTTTAGCCCTTAGTGGTACATTTGCATAATTAACAATTTGTATAAATAAATATTCATTACCTGTATGGCTTAAAGATCCACCAACATACAACAATACAATACAAAACATGCAGACATCACACTATATAAGAGTCCACCTCAGTGTTTCTACACTCACTGTCCACTTTATCAGCTCCACTGACCGTATAGTTTCACTCTGCAGTTCTACAGTTACAGACTGTAGTCCATCTGTTTCTCTGATACTTTGTTAGCCCCCTTTTACCCTGTTCTTCAGTGGTCAGGACCCCCATGGACCCTCACAGAGCAGGTACTATTTGGGTGGTGGATCATTCTCAGCACTGCAGTAACACTGACGTGGTGGTGGTGTGTTAGTGTGTGTTGTGCTGGTCTGAGTGGATCAGACACAGCAGTGCTGCTGGAGTTTTTAAACACCTCAGTGTCACTGCTGGACTAAGAATAGTCCACCAACCAAAAATATCCAGCCAACAGCGTCCTGTGGGCAGCGTCCTGTGACCACTGATGAAGGACTAGAGGATGACCAACACAAACTGTGCAGCAGCAGATGAGCTATCGTCTCTGACTTTACATCTGCAAGGTGGACTGACAAGGTAAGAGTGTCTAATAGAGTGGACAGTGAGTGGACACAGTGTTTAAAACCCCAGCAGCACTGCTGTGTCTGATCCACTCGTACCAGCACAACACACACTAACACACCACCACCACGTCAGTGTTACTGCAGTGCTGAGAATGATCCACCACCCAAATAGTACCTGCTCTGTGAGGGTCCATGGGGGTCCTGACCACTGAAGAACAGGGTAACAAAGTACACAGAGAAACAGATGGACTACAGTCTGTAACTGTAGAACTACAGAGTGAAACTATATGAAGTTTCTGTTATACAGTCTCTATTTTTTGTGTTTAGATATGTAGAGATGCAGTTGAGGTCACTAGAACTACATTCTGGCCAAAGGTTACACATTTCAGTGAGTTTAAAATGAAAATGACACAAAAGCAGCATTAAACGTTTGGTAACTGTCCTCTTCGTGGAAGATGCTCCTGAAACGTGCATTACCCATGCGGACCCATAATGCATTGGGAAGCATAAGTGCTGTGTAATCATTAGCTACAGTACTGTAAGTTCTGAGTCATTAGTGCATTATTCTGTTTATTACTCATCCTAACGGGGTTGATATTCAGGACTTCTACAGCTTATTGCAGTGTTGTAGACTCGGGAAGTTTGTAAAACATGGATGTTCTCTATAAGATATTTCAATATTTAAAAATGAGCAGAATTCTTCGGTGAAGATGGATAATTTAACGAGCCCATATTCTATCTTCTGTTTTTCCCCCGAGGTTTGAACATTTTTGTGCCAAAAACAGTAGTAATTTCTGTTTAAATGACCATTTTCCAACATCTCTTTATCCCTTACAGTTAAACAGTCTGTTTATCTCACTGTGCCTTTGAGGCCTACATGTAAATGAGCTTATTCTGATTGGCTGCTCTGTTTTGTGACTCATTCAATACACAGTCTGGACTGAAACACTGCTTACAACTTGAATGGTGGAGCTAAACTGCTGTAGACTGAATGGGTGGAGCTAAACTGCTGTAGACTGAATGGGTGGGGCTAAACTGCTGTAGACTGAATGGTGGAGCTAAACTGCTGTAGCTGAATGGTGGAGCTAAACTGCTGTAGACTGAATGGGTGGGGCTAAACTGCTGTAGACTGAATGGTGGAGCTAAACTGCTGTAGCTGAATGGTGGAGCTAAACTGCTGTAGACTGAATGGTGGGGCTAAACTGCTGTAGACTGAATGGTGGAGCTAACTGCTGTAGACTGAATGGTGGAGCTAAACTGCTGTAGACTGAATGGGTGGGGCTAAACTGCTGTAGACTGAATGGTGGAGCTAAACTGCTGTAGACTGAATGGTGGAGCTAAACTGCTGTAGCTGAATGGTGGGGCTAAACTGCTGTAGACTGAATGGTGGAGCTAAACTGCTGTAGACTGAATGGTGGAGCTAAACTGCTGTAGACTGAATGGTGGGGCTAAACTGCTGTAGACTGAATGGTGGAGCTAAACTGCTGTAGACTGAATGGTGGGGCTAAACTGCTGTAGACTGAATGGTGGAGCTAAACTGCTATAGACTGAATGGTGGGGCTAAACTGCTGTAGGCTGAATGGTGGAGCTAAACTGCTGTAGACTGAATGGTGGAGCTAAACTGCTGTAGACTGAATGGTGGGGCTAAACTGCTGTAGCTGAATGGTGGAGCTAAACTGCTGTAGCTGAATGGTGGAGCTAAACTGCTGTAGACTGAATGGTGGGGCTAAACTGCTGTAGACTGAATGGTGGGGCTAAACTGCTGTAGCTGAATGGTGGAGCTAAACTGCTGTAGCTGAATGGTGGAGCTAAACTGCTGTAGACTGAATGGGTGGAGCTAAACTGCTGAAGGCTGAATGGGTGGAGCTAAACTGTGATATGGGCTCTTCAACTATCTAGATTAATGAGAAATCCTGCGTTTTGAAATATCTCCCAACTGTATTATTGTTTTCATGCTGATTTCAGTGCTGTTTATATCTGTTTACAGCTGTTTACAGCTGCTGGAGGTATTTGTAAACATGCAGTGCAGAATTCAGAGTTGTTTCTCAGTAGGAATCAAGTTAAAAGTGTGAAATTAGCCCTTTCGTGTGGTTTGTGCACCAGGTTGGTCACTGTGTGATTGTGTGTATGTTGTTATCTGGAAATGAAGGAGCTGCTGTGTGATTGGCTGGAGGAGGTAGTTCCACCGCTGAGCTGAGAGAACCCGCTGTGACACGACTCCAGACTCGTCATTGATCCCCTACACAAACACATTTATACAGTAACGCTATGTTATTATGTAATCCAGCTGCTTTTGATTTAGAAGTGGGTTTGTAGTCCTGAATTTATGCACAGAGGACTGAATGTACTAATTAAATATAAGTATGACAGCGTATAGCATAACAAAACCTCCAGATCAGTAACTTTACAGGGGAAACATTAATATAAAAATAGAATTGTTCCAAGTAAGTTTGGAGCATTTCTATTGGTCCATTCATCATAAAATAGTCGCACAATGTAAAGAGCAGCCACAGGTTTCAAATGTGATGTTTGCAACATGTAGTCGGCTACATTTAGTCTGGTATGACCTAAGTACAGAGTACGATACATGTAATGACAGTAAATGTAGGCTTGACATGAAATAAACATAGTTTGATATTATATAAACATAGTAAATGTAAGTATGGTGCTAAATAAATATGAAATGTGAGTATAATATTAAATGTTAACGTTAACTATGAAATTAAACGTAAGCATGATTTTAACTCGACTCACCTAAAGTCGTGAGAAGCCAGCAGCTCAGTGTAGTACATGAGCTTGCAGGTGTGGGCGGAGCCTGGGAGTGATGGAATGACATCATCTGCTTTGGAGGGGGCGGAGCCACAGGCTTTCCACTGCAGTATGTACAGGCCGGGCCATCGTGTGATGTGGGAACCCTAGAACACAGTTTAACAGTTACAGAAAGCGTTATTACAGTTTTCACATAGGCATAAACTAGAGCTGTAACTGGGCTTGAAATTTGGTCCAAACCTGAATGTAGCTCAAGAACCTTCTGGCCCCATCGTCACATTTCAAATCCGAACCCAAACTGAGCCCCATCATGAAGTTAAGAGTCCGAAACCAAACTGAGCCCCTTTGTCAGATTTCGAGTCAGAGCCGGAAATGGAGCTCTATCATCATGTTTTGAGTCTGATCCCAAGCCAAGCCCAATTTGACACATTTTGGGTCCGGACCAAAACTAAGCCCTATTGTCAGATTTCGAGTCCGAACCCAAATCGAACCCCATCATCACATTTCGAGTCCAAACCCAAACTGAGCCCCTTCTTCACATTTCGAGTCCAAACCAGAACCGAGCCCCATCGTCACATTTTGAGTCTGAACCTAAACTGAACCCTGTCATCGTGTTTCAACTCTGAATCCAAATTAAGCTCCACCATCATGTTTTAAGTCCGAACCCAAACCTGTACCTGTATTCTCTCTCTGCAGGTGAGTGTGTGTACCTGTATTCTCTCTCTGCAGGTGAGTGTGTGTACCTGTGTTCTCTCTCTGCAGGTGAGTGTGTTTACCTGTATTCTCTCCCTGTAGGTGAGTTTGTTTACCTGTATTCTCTCTGCAGGTGAGTTTGTTTACCTGTATTCTCTCCCTGTAGGTGGGTTTGTTTACCTGTATTCTCTCTGCAGGTGAGTTTGTTTACCTGTGTTCTCTCTCTGCAGGTGAGTGTGTTTACCTGTGTTCTCTCCCTGTAGGTGAGTGTGTTTACCTGTGTTCTCTCCCTGTAGGTGAGTTTGTTTACCTGTATTCTCTCTGCAGGTGAGTGTGTGTACCTGTATTCTCTCCCTGTAGGTGAGTTTGTTTACCTGTATTCTCTCTGCAGGTGAGTGTGTGTACCTGTATTCTCTCTCTACAGGTGAGTGTGTGTACCTGTATTCTCTCTCTGCAGGTGAGTGTGTTTACCTGTATTTTCTCTCTTCAGGTGAGTGTGTACCTGTATTCTCTCTCTGCAGGTGAGTGTGTGTACCTGTATACTCTCTCCCTCTCTGCAGGTAAGAGGTGACTCCACCATGCTGTAGTCCACTCCCAAAGTCCAGCTCCTGTCTATTAGCTGCACGTTATTCAGCTCAGGCAGCGCTGTGGACGTTTCTTTCCTCAGAGGTTGTGGGGTCCTTTTGGAGTGGAAGATATTGAACACAATGTCGCCTCTCAGGATGTCAAAGTCCCATGTGATTACCGATGATTCTTCCACCACCTCGATCATCACCTGCAAGATGTTCACAGGTGAGTCAGTCAAGAATTTGAACATCTAGCAACAACTTGCTTCCATTTCAACCCACTAACAATTTTGAACAGAGCCCCAATTTCTCAAAGCCCCAACAATCTTCAATTCCAGACCTTAAATCCAGTTTCCTTTCCTGGAATTTGTAATTACAGGTAGACACCAGGTGGCCAATCAGGTACATCAACAGTTCAGGTATTTACCAATGATTACATAATTTAGGAACAGAGACTGGATTCAAGGTCTGGAGTTGAAGACCTCCAATTTGGTGTGCAGATTCCTGACTTTTTCCATAGTTACCTCAGGAGGTTCCCATTTAAAAACTCTCACAATCTACTCTCTTAAGTCTCGTGCTGGTTGGTTCCATGTTCACCTCATTAGGTACCTGTTTTAAAATGCTTTCTAACTGGGCATTTCAATGAGAAACCCATTTAAAACCATTGCTGATTGGTCGATTTCATGCAGTCATAAGAAGAATATGCAGTAGCCCATGATCAATGAATGTAATGCGGAACAAAATTTCACAAGTGCGAATTCCACCCGGAAACCTTAAGCCATAAGCCTTTAGCAAGTTAGCAACATGCCATGCTAAGCTTAGCTCAAGCTGATTGGCGCCAGACTGAGTCAGTCACACTGGCGAGAGCAAAGGACACAAAGGAGCTTCTACTTTCAAAACAGCTGTGTGGGATAAATTTTGGGTTCATAGTAAACTACAACTGCGATGGAGATGCCACCTGGCTGTACCTGCTGTCCCTCCCTAGTAGCCATGGTATTTTCCTCTGTCTGTTCTTTGGGTAGGTTGGGCCTAAGCTTTGAATGTTTAAATATAACCTAAGTGGAAGAAACATTCCTCCTAATTCACAAATTTTAAATTTATGATTTTTTTTTTACATTATTTTTATTTGTGGGTCTATGCAGATACAGGATTACAGACACTTATGTGTTCCACATTTTACATAAATTAATAATAATAATAAAATAAAAAAATACTTACATAAATATATATTCTCATAGTGATGAGTAGGTCAGGAAATACTTGTACCTTGTACATAATTTGACTTAATTAGGAACAAAACAGATATATACAAAATACATACAGGGTCATATCACTGTACTTTCAGATATTGGGAAAGTAATTATTTAAGCTAAAGAGTAACCTCTACCTAGAAGAAGAGGGGGAGGGGTGCTAATTACTTGGGAGACTTTTCAGCTTCTCAAAATATGCAATCATGGGATCCCAAGTTCTATGGAATTTTACAGAAGCCTTTCTAGAGGAAAACTTAATCTTTTCTAATTTAAGGAAAAGCATAAGAGCGCAGAGCCACTGTGAGGACTTCGGTGGATATGGAGACTTCCAATTAATCAATATCCTCCTTCTTGCCAGAAGGGATGCAAAGGCCAAGGCCTCCTTAATCCTATTTGGAATTTTTGAATCTGTTCATAGCTGATTTCCAAGTTTCTTCAGGTATAGTCAGACCCAACTCTTCGACAAGAAACTGTAACTTTCAGTGATGTCTGTTCAAAATAAATGAGAAGAAACCTAGCCTTCTGTATCTGGGGCTTTTCGCTGCTTTTTTCCTGTTTTACCGAACTCGTACCGAACCATGATGTCCAAACTGAGGTGTGAACTGAACCATGACTTCTGTGTACCGTTGCACCTCTACTCAGTTCTACTTTTACCTCATGAGGTGCTCCTTTGAAGACCTGAGCTGATTGGTAGATGGTATCTGTCCACAGGCGGATGTGGTCAGCGCTCTCCAGCTCCACTTCTGTCTGGTAGTATGACTTTGGCACCTGCCCTCCTTCTGGCACTTCGCACTGAGCGGGCAAATATCAAAAGGTCAAACCTTCCTGGAAAGTATTTTGTCTTTTTAAAATGAAAACCCAGATGTTTCAGTTTGAGGTTGTCACTCAGACGTAGTCCAGCTGTGAGAACCTCAGCTGTCTTTACTGTCTCAGTTTTATTTTTGCTTTGTTTTTACTTTTAGTGATGATAAGTACTAAACAATAAGGGTAGGGTTTGTATACTTTTTCCTTTAGTGAGGTACAACATTTGTTCAGTAAAGCTATAGCATGTAATGTTGTTTTGAAATATATATTGCATTTAAATATATTAATTGTTTTACTAATTATAAATTGTTCATTATTATTACTTTCACTAGAAAGCTTATGCACGATTACTTTACACTTTATCAGTAAAGTGCTTTGGAGTTTATTTATTTATTCATTTACTCATCCATCAATCGCACTGTAATTGTGGTTTAAACAGCTTGATGTAAACAGGGAAAGCCAACTGTACCAGACAGTCTCCACCCAAAAAGTCTGGGATGATCTCAGAGTGGATGTAGTCCACCAGCCCTCCAGAGCCCAGATAGTTAGAGCCGCTGTACACCAGGAACTTCTGACGGGTGTTCTCATTGATAAAGGGACTCACCTGCAGCGAGAAAGAGACAAGTACACATCGGAATAACTTATATCTTCGGTTTTGGTAACTGTTGGCCAATCATTTACAACAACAGTTCAACTTTGTTTCTCTCTCTTTGTGATAGTCCAGCTCAGAAATCCAGTTCAAACACTTCCTGAATCTGTAGAGTCGCCCTTTCCATTCCATCTTATCACGAGATCATACGAGACTCACATCCGGAGTTATGAGCCTATGAAGAGGGGCTGAGATACACGTCATCTGCCTCTCACCGTGTGGAACTGGTGAATTGGTGTGTCCGTCTACATTCTGTGTGAAACTGACCAATGGACACACAGGAAATCACTAAGGACTGACCATCACGCCGGAAACCCTTCATTCTTCATTCAGTCCACATCGGAGACTCATGTGAAACGGCGTGCAGAGAGTTTACAGCTGCTGAAGCTGCTGCAGCGGTTTTGGAAAGTAGTGATGAAGATAACGGAGCATTTAGATATGAAACATATGAGGATCATGATATATGAAGAGCCTTTAAAGGAGAGTTTAAGAAGAGATGAACAAATTGAGAACAAGACCCCAGAGCACAGAGGGATAGGTTTGACCATAACATACATTGTTGCCTGTGTAGCCTTTATCATGCTAAATAGCCAGCTAGGAAAGTGATGAAGTTGTATCAGCAGTCATGTATAACAGATGGAGTAGTTTGTAACTTAAAGCCCAGCAAACTGAATGTTACAGTTTTGAAATATTATGAATTTTAATTTATTATGTAAACAGCTTTGTCAGCCATTCTTATGGGTTTAAAATGGGAAATGCACCAAGTTGCATAGGTTTCTGGGCCGACACTCGTGTTCGCTCGGTCCCTCACTGCTCCAAAGGCTCACCTAACACCCTTCACTTCAGCTAATAAACAAAGGGTGCTTAAGATGGTTCCAGAGATTCCCCTAATGAGGCCTTGTCAGAACCAGGGGTGTAGAATACAGCATGGTATCAGTCATGATATCATTTATATTAATAGGTCAGTTGTTTGCAGAAACCTACCAGTGTCCAGAGCACAGGGAAGACTCTTGGTGCCCGGACGATCAAAAGCCTGCCCAGAGTTTCAGGGTAGTTGGCCTCCACCACCTCAATGATGCGCAACAGGGCCTTCACGCCTGGCCTCCACAGGTGACGCATGTTCAGCCCCTCCAGGTCCACCAGGCACGTCCAGGAGCTGTGGGGTATGAGCTTCCATTGTTAGCTAGAGCCTCATAGCACTGGTGTCAAAACTAAAAACTCTAACCTCAGACACAAACCTTGACTTGGCTTGACTACATTTGAGCTAGGAGGGGGACATCTGGATAAACTTTGCCTTTAAATATGCGCACTCACGTGATTGGCCGTCCGAATATTTTTGTGTTCTCTTCACACCTTTTCTGACCCTCTTCATTAATGGATAAAACCTACAAACACAACACACAGACAAATGTGTTGTTTACAAATAAATACGCCACTACAGTAAAAGTGTACACACTAAAAAACCTGTTGTCTTGGTGAATGAAAACTTCTCATATTTAGTAAATATTTCTTTTCTTTCAGGTGTTTAATTTCCAACAGCCATTAGGAACAAAAAAGCAGAAGACATATTTCATAGGACAATTACACAGAAGTCTCAAGAACTCTCAGGAGGCTCACTTTCAGTTCCTCAAAGAAATCTGCCTCCAAAGTTCAGTCTTAGAAGCTGGTTGATCATTTTCTGAAGTAATCAAACACATTGAGGTCTGGACTCCGGGGTGGTCAGTTCTAGAAACACCAGCAGCTTCTACGTCTTGATGTTCTCAGCAGTGTGCTTGGGGTCGTTATCTTACTGTAGAATTAATTTCTTCCCATTCAGACATTTTCCAGAGGGGACTACAAGATGGATTAAACTTTGTTGGTACTCAGCTACATTCATGATGCCATAAATCAAAAACAAATCACCAACTCCAGATGTTATTCTGCATCTCCAGACCTGCAATGATCCTCCACTGTGCGTGACTGATGGTCTGAAGAGGCTCAGCTGCTGTACATACTGACTTCTGTTCCTACCAAACATCTCAAATTTAGACTCATCAGTCCATAAAACCTTGCTCCACATCTCAGACGTCCAGTTTCAGTGTTCTAGTACAGATGTTCTCCTTTTGTCAGTGAGGTTCTTCTTG
This sequence comes from Colossoma macropomum, assembly GCF_904425465.1. Lineage (NCBI taxonomy): Eukaryota > Metazoa > Chordata > Actinopteri > Characiformes > Serrasalmidae > Colossoma > Colossoma macropomum. The sequence goes on from NW_023494808.1 coordinate 885,034, forward strand.
ACAGCTGCACATCCTTTCAGACCCACAGCGCTGAGTCGTGTTCTCACAGTGGAAGGATGGACAGAAACACCTGTGGATGTTTTCAGATCTGAAGCAGCTTGATTTTCTCCTCTCTCTCAGAGATGAAAGCTTTAAGTGCTGTTTATCAGATGGGGGCAGTTTTGGGGTCTACCAGGTCTTCCAGGTGGTTGTTAGGAGCCACATTTTCTCTGTAGCTTTTAATCAGTTTTTGAACTCCTGTGTTTTTCATTTTTTTCCCTTGATTTTCTCCTTATATAAATATTAAATATTATTATACAAGTGGATTATCTAATCTACTCAGAAACATCTACTGAAAAATCAATAACCTGTACTTAATGGACTTAAATAAATGAAGATTGGCTGACTTTCACCCAGTACTATATCTAATATTTCAATGATTTCACTAGATAGTATGACAAACAGATACAAATATCTAGAAATAGGTTGAAAAATCTTTGCATGTTCTCACAACTGTCTCATAAAGAGAAATATTAGATTCATTGACTTCATTTAAGAGGTTTTCACATGCCAAGACATATTTTGTATCTCACATGTCTGAGCAGAGCCTCCTCTCCCAGAGCTTTGACCAGTCCTTTAGTGTCCATCTGTCCAAGTCTGAGGATGTACAGTGGTCGTCCTTCTCTGTCCTGATGGTGCCAGCCACCAGCGTAATACTCCTGCAGACAGCTAGGGGGCACCCATGAGTTCAGAATAGAGTCCACCTACAGAAGAAAGACAAAATACAGTCCAATTTGGTGTACTTGTCTGTGTCGACTGCAGGGCCGTAAGATGTCTGATTTCTTAGTTTGACATTTAAATGGGAATTCTACCAATTTTCCACCTTTTCCCCATAACTCAGTGTGTGAGATGTAAACAGAGAGATTCAGAGTGGTTTGGTGTGAAATGGTTCAGAAGGCTTTACAGTGGTGGTGATAGGAACCAGGGGTCGCCATGACTACAACACAGATATAGACATTTTATTTACTATCCAGAACCACCAGTGAACCTACACGAGTCTTCTGAGTTTATATGGAATGTTGATGATGGAAAATAGTGGAAAATCTGAAATAATAAGTTTTCTTTGGGGACTATTTTGCCTCACAGCGCCCTGCATGTATCCCTCCACCATGAATGGAGTTTAAGTTCTCTAAACTATCATAAAACAGTGTCTCAGTCATCAGGCAGTGAATTCATAACCATTTACTGTAGGAACTTTCTGTGAGGGAGCTTTTAGAGGTGGACGTCTGGTTCCTATCACCACCATTGTGAACAGTTCTGACTCGGTAACACACATCAAACCACTCTGAATGACCCTGTTTATGTCTTAATGTCTGAAATTATTCTGTTTTAAAGAGGCACTCGTGAGCCTCTTTTTGAGACAGGCGAGCACAATGGTGAGGTTTATTCATTTACTTTGTCATTGACATGCATTAGCAAATTAGCTAACACAACACAACATCCCCAGGTATGGTACATGGAACGCCTGCCTTTACAAGGACGCTGTCATTGACGTCATCAAAGTACGCACTTTGAGGACGCCTGCGGGGCTTTGGGCACCTTTTGGGAGCAGGCGCGAGGGGAATTTGGCCTCTCTATCACCTCATGTTTAAACCGCCAGTGAAACAGGACGTCGTTGATGAGCACTTTGGAGAGAGGTGGACTTTAGAAAGTGAGATACAAATTGGAGCATGTTTGTTACATTTAGTTCATAAGAATTTCTAAGGTGGTTTTCTTAGAAAAGTATATTTTCTGATGAGATTAGTTTTTTTTTCTCATGTTTTAAGTGCAAGACTGAGCTAATTAAATATCAGGTAAAAAAAACATTAATTTGTAACAAGATTTTAATCATATCCCATAATTATTTTTAGATTTTTTTGTAGGAAATTTTTAAGTAACTGTGCAATGTTTTTATTGGTCCATCATGAAAAGCTCACACCATGTGAATATCACCAGGTGTGTGTTTTTTTATTTTCAATAGTGTAAGAAAAAGTAAATTAAAACATGAATTTAGGAGGTAATAATCATACAGTGATGATATATGCATATGCGGCGCAGTACTCCTGCAGACCACCAGGAGGAGCAATCTGCACACAGACACACATGACTATACAGTGCAGTACTGCTGTAGACAGGCGTGGTAAAGGGGAGCTCTAACTCTCCAGCATGTTCACCTTAGCATAACGTTAGCGTGACTGAAACAGTAAAATAACGGTCAGATCAGATAAAACTGGACTTACAGTGTACATTATCATACACACACTCAGTGTACTGAGGCAAATAGACTGAACCAGCTCAGCCTCACTGATAAACTCTCCCTCTGTCTCTCTCTCTATCTCTCTCTCTCTCTCTGTCTGTCTGTAGGATTAATAATGGCATATTGTAGCTGGCTGGCTCATTCTACCATTGCAGCTAGTACTACAAAGGCTAATGCTACAAAGACTAAACCTACAAGGACTAATGCTGTAAAGACCAACTACAAAGGCTAATGTGGCGTTTGACTTGGCTTGGAATTGGAAAGCTGGAGCTTGGAATTGCATCACTTTTGACCTTCATGCATTCAATCTAAAAAGGTATCGTTAGTACACCACTGACAATAGCACCACTGACAATAATACTACTGACTGCACATCATAGACTTTAACACTACTAACTGTAACGCCACTGACAATAACACCACTGACTGTAACACCACTGACAATAATACTACTGATTGCACATCATAGACTTTGACACTACTGACTGTAACACCACTGACTGTAACACACTGACAATAATACTACTGATTGCGCATCATAGACTTTAACACTGCTGACTGTAACACCACTGACAATAATACTACTGACTGCACATCATAGACTTTAACACTACTAACTGTAACACCACTGACAATAACACCCCTGACTTTAACACCACTGAAAATAATACCAGCAATGTACCACCACTGACAATAATACCACTGACTGTACATCACAGACTTTAACACCACTGACAATAATACCACTGACTTTGACACCAATGACAATAATACCACTGACTGTGACACCACTAACTGTAATACCACTGTCTGTACACCACTGACCATAACACCACTGACTGCACACCACTAACAGCATCACTGACTGTACACCACTGACTGTTACATCACTGACCCTAACACCACTGACTATACATCATTGACAATAACACAACTGACTGTAACACCACTGACAATAATACTACTGACTGTAACACCACTGACTGTAACACCACTGACAATAATACTACCGACTGCACATCATAGACTTTAACACTACTGACAATAGCACCACTGACAATGATAGTACTGATTGCACATCATAGACTTTAACACTACTGACTGTAACACCACTGACAATAATTATACTGACTGCACATCATAGACTTTAACACTACTGACTGTAACACCACTGACAATAACACCCCTGACTGTAACACCACTGAAAATAATACCAGTAATGTACCATCACTGACAATAATACTACTGACTGTACATCACAGACTTTAACACCACTGACAATAATACCACTGACTGTGACACCACTAGCTGTAATACCACTGTCTGTACACCACTGACCATAACACCACTGACTACACACCACCAACAGCATCACTGACTGTACACCACTGGCTGTTACATCACTGACCCTAACACCACTGACTATACATCATTGACAATAACACCACTGACTGTAACTCTGACAATAATACTACTGATTGTACATCACTGACTTTAACACAACTGACAATAGCATTGACTGTACACCACTGACTGTACACCACTGACAACATCACTGATGTACACCACTGAGAATACCATCACTGACTGTATACTTCTGACAATAACACCACTGATGTACACCACTGACAACACTACTGACTGTACACCACTGACAACAACACTACTGACTGTACACCACTGACAACACCACTGACTGTAACACCACTGACTGCACACCAGTCTGACACTGACACTTCCTGACACTGATTTTAACAGAATTGACAGTAACAACATATGACTGTAAGTCCACTGATGCTAACAACACTGATTGTAGCACCACTGACTTTTACACTATAACTGATTGTACACCACTAACAATAACACTACTGACTCTAATACCACTGACTGTAACACCGATGCTAACAACACTGACTGTAGCATCACTGACTTTTACACAATAACTGATTGTACACCACTAACAATAACACTACTGACTCTAACAGCACTGACTGTAAGACCACCGATGCTAACAACACTGACTGTAGCACCACTGACTTTTACACTATAACTGATTGTACACCACTAACAATAACACTACTGACTCTAATACCACTGACTGTAACACCGATGCTAACAACACTGATTGTACACCACTGACAATAACACCACTGATGGAAACACCACTGACTATAACTCTATACATACCCTCCAAAACCCCCACAAATCAGGACCCCTGTAAGAAGAAATAGCGAGGCAGCAGTCTGGCGTAGTTGTTTCAATTTGTGTAAGAATTTTGCACAGCGTATATATATAGTATGCATATGTGGTATATATACACCCAGTGGTCAATGCAGCTCCTAATGATTACTATGAAGCTGTATATAAATGTACGTATGTATGAATGTGTATGTGTATGTTTCTCTCTCTCTAACCTGAAACTCTTTCCTCCAGCTGAGCGACTGGCACAGCATGTCTCGAGCTTTCTCCAGGTTAAAGTCTCTCGCTCTCAGGAAACGCAGGATGTGCTCGTCCTTCGGGATCTGAGAGAAGAGCAAAGGAGAAAAAACAGAGGAACTGGTAAATGATACCAACATTAACAACGTTAACATTAACCCTCAAATGCTAATGCTACAAATGCTAATGCTACAAAGACTAATGTTACAAAGACTAATGCTACAAAGACTAATGTTACAAAGACTAATGCTACATAGTCTAGTGCTACAAATGCTAATGCTACAAAGGCTAATGTTACAAAGACTAATGTTACAAAGACTAATGCTACAAATGCTAATGCTACAAAGACTAATGCTACATAGACTAATGCTACAAAGACTTATGTTACAAAGACTAATGTTACAAAGACTAATGCTACATTGTCTAGTGCTACAAATGCTAATGCTACAAAGGTTAATGTTACAAAGACTAATGCTACAAAGACTAATGTTACATAGACTAAGGCTACAAAGACTAATGTTACATAGACTAATGCTACAAAGACTAATGTTACATAGACTAATGCTACAAAGACTAATGTTACAAAGACTAATGCTACAAAGACTAATGTTACAAAGACTAATGCTACAAATACTAATGCTACAAAGACTAATGTTACAAAGACTAATGCTACAAAGACTAATGTTACAAAGACTAATGCTACAAAGACTAATGCTACAAAGACTAATGCTACAAAGACTAATGCTACATAGACTAATGCTACAAAGACTAATGCTACAAAGACTAATGTTACAAAGACTAATGTTACAAAGACTAATGCTACAAAGACTAATGCTACAAAGACTAATGCTACAAAGACTAATGCTACAAAGACTAATGCTACAAAGACTAATGCTACATAGACTAATGTTACAAAGACTAATGTTACATAGACTAATGTTACATAGACTAATGTTACATAGACTAATGTTACAAAGACTAATGTTACAAAGACTAATGTTACATAGACTAATGTTACAAAGACTAATGCTACAAAGACTAATGTTACATAGACTAATGTTACATAGACTAATGCTACAAAGACTAATGTTACATAGACTAATGTTACATAGACTAATGCTACAAAGACTAATGTTACATAGACTAATGTTACATAGACTAATGTTACAAAGACTAATGCTACAAAGACTAATGCTACAAAGACTAATGTTACAAAGACTAATGCTACAAAGACTAATGTTACATAGACTAATGTTACATAGACTAATGTTACAAAGACTAATGTTACAAAGACTAATGCTGCAAAGACTCATAGACAACACTTCATAGCCTAGTGCTACACAAACTAACCCTACATAGGTCGATGCTACAGAATAAAAAACATTAGAACATTTGGCTTCAAAGCGCACCAACTCAAAACCACACACTTCATCTTTTTATTATTATTTTTTTTTTGTTACATCTTTTAGCTGTAAAATGGGTGGAGTTTCCCTGCGAGGTCTGTGTGTTTGAGCTAATGTGGTAAAGAGGTCCACTGAGTCTCAGTCTGGTTTAGATCACAGATCAGACTCAAACAGCAGCTCATTCATAAGACATTTATAACATTTATAATAACAGGGTGAGAAACACGACACCTGTTATCACAGAATGAACCTGAGAGAGAGAGGAATGTAATTGAGAGAAAGAGGGAATGAGGGAAAGGGTAAAGAGAAAAACAAAACAGAAAGAAAGGAAGGAGCGAGAAAGAGAAGAGAAAGAGAGGGAAAGAGTCAGGAATGAAATAGAGAGGGAGAGAGAGAGAGAGAAAGGGAACGGGGAAAGAAAGAAAAATATAGAAAGAGAAGTGTAATCAAGAGAGAGAAAGAGGGAGGGAAGCAAAGGGGAAAGAGAAAAAGACAGAAAGAGGAATGCAATTGAAAGAGAGAAGGAGAGGAAAAGGGGAAAAAATAAAAAGGGGAAGAGAGAAAGAGAGGGAAATTAAAGAAAAGAAAGAGAAAGAGATAGAGATGAAAAGGGGAAAATAGAAAAAGGGTAAAGAGAGAGAGAGAGGGGAAAGAGAGAGAGGGAAAGAGAGAGAGAGAGGGGGAGGTATGGAGAGGGAGGTATAAATATCCGGTGTAAATCTCAGTGGGTTTGCGTTCGCAGCGCTCTGCAGCTACACTCGTTCATCACCCTGCAGGATAAACGGAACGTCGTCGCTGCAGTCGGAACAGATAAAAATAATTCCAGGCCGATCTGACGGCTCAGCACTGCTGCACTTCACTGACTCTGAAACACCCCTTTAAAGAATATCACCTCTCGGCTGATACGATCCACGGATGGTGACCTGAGTGAAATGAGGAGCTCTGCTATAAAAACACCAGTGAGGAGTCTCAGCTCATGTTCATACAGCGGGAACGTATACGTTCACACAGCAGGTCAAAGTGGCCCAGATCTGATTTCTTTGTTTGTCTGTTCACATTATGTTTTAAATGTGATCTGTATCATCAGTCTGAACAGATCAGCTCCTAAACTGACCTGCATGAGCAAAAGAACAGAGTGTCACGCAGCTTCACGGCTCATCCAGAGGTAAACAATCACGATCGCCAGCGAACGCCAGTCGCTCCCGGAGGATCAGCTTCATCTTCACCAGCATCACAGGAGCCGGATTTCAGTACCACATATGAAAGCGTC